>NC_062527.1:5954310-6249310 GCF_022655615.1 Tachysurus fulvidraco
GCTCCGTCACCCCCCGATCGTTGAGCTGCGCCCAAGTCAGTGTGCAGCTCGAGATTCACGGGGAGAGTGTGGAAGTCCGTGCACTTATTGACTCGGGTGCAGCCGGGAATTTCATGTCTTGGGAATTTGTTCATGCTCATGACGTTCCGGTGATCCCTTCTGTGTTTCCCTTAGCAGTGGAGGCGATAGACGGACGACCGCTAAAAGAAGGACGCATCACACACCTCACCAGAAATCTCATCCTGCAGGTGGGGGACCAGCATCAGGAGCGTCTCTTCTTCAACATCATCCACTCCCCCTGGCACGCCCTCATTCTCGGCCTACCATGGCTTCGACTCCACAACCCGACCATCTCCTGGACCGATCTGCGCATCACCGGCTGGGGCAGCGCTTGTGCCACACACCGCCGGGACCAAATGGAGCCGTGCCAGCTTAACACCACAGGCACCACGCCAATCACCTCTGACATCCCCAATCTCCCCTACGAGTACCTAGACCTTGTGGAGGCATTTAGTAAAGTCAAGGCCACGGAGCTACCTCCACATCACGCCTGTGACTGCGCCATCGACCTACTGCCAGGAGCTGCACCACCCAGAGGGAGAATTTTTCCCCTCTCACAAACGGAGTCTGTGGCCATGAACGAATATATCCAGGAAGAACAAAAGAAGGGGTTCATTCACGCTTCCGTGTCCCCGGTGTCATCAGGGTTCTTCTTCGTCAAGAAAAATGACGGGGGGCTCCGACCCTGCATTGACTACAGAGCCCTCAACGACATAACCGTGAAGTTTCAGTACCCTCTGCCGCTCGTGCCGTCAGCTCTGGAACAACTCCGCCGCGTGCGGTACTTCACTAAGCTCGACCTCCGCTGTGCGTATAACCTCATCCGCATCAGACAGGGAGACGAGTGGAAAACCGCCTTCTCGACCCAATCAGGCCACTACAAATATTTGGTCATGCCGTTTGGCCTATCGAACAGTCCAGCGGTCTTCCAATCTTTCATTAACGATGTGTTCCGGGACATGCTCAACCGCTGGGTAATCGTTTACATCGACGACATTCTCATCTACTCGGAAAGCCAAGAGGAACACATCAAACACGTGAGGGCAGTATTGTAGCGTCTCATCCAGCACCATTTGTACACAAAGGCGGAGAAATGCGAGTTTCATCAGACCGCAACGTCCTTCCTGGGGTACATCATCTCGGCAGAGGGGGTCACCATGGATGACACAAAAGTGCAAGCGGTGCTGCGGTGGCCCAAACCACGGACTATCAAAGAGCTACAACGCTTCCTAGGGTTCGCTAATTTCTACCGCAGCTTTATCCATGGCTTCAGTACCATCGCGGCGCCCCTCACCTCGATGACACAACAAGTATCTGCTCAGCTCAACTGGTCGCCGGAGGCGCACTTGGCATTCAACCAGCTAAAGGAGAGCTTCACCTCAGCCCCGATCCTCCACCACCCTGATCCGAACCGGCCGTTACATAACCACAACAACCCACCTGGTCCAGACTGAGTTCTGGTGGCCGTCGCTGATCGCGGACACACGCAAGTATGTTCACGGCTGCGCGGCATTCCACGCCTCCAAGGCTTCTCATCAACTACCCGCGGGCTTGCTGCAACCTCTGCCTATCCCACAGCGTCCCTGATCACACATAGCGTTGGACTTTATCACAGATCTGCCTCGATCCAACAACTACACCATCATTCTGACCGTTATCGACCGATTCTCTAAAGCCTGCCGGTTAATCCCACTAACCAAACTTCCCACCGCCTTCGAGACCACGGAGATGCTATGTAACCAAGTTTTCCGCTTTTATGGCCTTCCAGAAGACATCGTCTCGGACCGAGGTCCTCAGTTCACCTCACGGGTCTGGAAGGCCTTCTTCAGGCGACTCATATTAACGTCAGTCTTACTTCAGGGTACCACCCCAATCTAACGGTCAGACGGAGCGCCTCAACCAGGAGATTGTCCGTTTTCTCCGAACATACTGTCACCACAGTCAGAACGAGTGGAGCCCGTATCTGATGTGGGCTGAATACGCACAAAACTCTCTCATTAAACCCACCACCGGCCTGACACCCTTTCAGTGCGTCCTCGGGTACCAACCTCCCTTGTTCCCCTGGTCCGACACACCCACCGACCTACCAGCCGTTAATGACTGGTTTCGACGGAGCAAAGAAACGTGGGCCACGGCCCACCGACAGCTACGGAGAGCCTTCCGAACGCAAAAAGCCCAGGCTGACAGACACCACCGGGAACACCCTAAGTACCAGCCCGGCCAGTGGGTTTGGCTCTCGGCTCGCGACATCCGGCTCCGCCTACCCTGCCGTAAGCTCAGTCCCAGGTACATGGGCCTGTTCCAAGTCCTCAGACGTATTAACCCCATCTCATACCGCCTCTCACTACCGATGGCGAAGAATCATATCAAGTCCATGAACTGCTCAACTCCAGACGCAGAGGGGGCCACTTAGAATACCTGGTCGATTGGGAGGGGTTCGGTCCGGAAGAACGCTCATGGGTGAAAGCGAGGGACATCTTGGATCTGTCGCTCACCGCCGAGTTCCACCAACGGCACCCAGAGAAACCAGCGCCCCGTCCACGGGCTCGACCCCGGCGTCCCGAACGTTCTCGCGTCGGGAGCCGCTCGCGGGGGGGTGGGGCTCTGTCATGAGCAACGATCCACCGCGGGAGCGTCGCCCTAGAGACGCGTCTCCTGAGTACTAGCACGCTTCCGCACTACACTTCCCATCAGCCACCTCGCCTCCTGAATACACCACCACCTGTTTCTCATGTTTCTCATGTTTCTCACATAAATACCACGCTTCAACTCCATACCTGTGCGAGATCTCGACTTGTATTTCTGCAGTCATTCTGAGCGTTTCCTGTATTCTGTTTTCCTGTTATTACTTCTGCTCTCTCTTCCTGACTTTCTGATTGTTTGCCGCCTGCCCCGACCTTTTGCCTGTCCCCGACTCTGATTCTGCTCACTGTCTGATATCGTGTTTTGCCGGTTCTGACCCCTGCCTGTTTGACTTCGACCTGTGTTTATTTTCAGTAAACTACTGCTGCAAATGGATCCCCAGTAATTTTGGTGATGGTGATTACGTAGGTATGACTTTCTAGGAAGATAAACCGGTGTCGGGCTGTTTTAATTAATTTTTTAGATGTATTATGGTGCCCGAACCTGTTAGTATTATTTTATTGTTTTTGTATTAGTTATTTGAAGAGTTAAAAAAAAAACATTGGTCGGTCTTAACGCAAATTTACAACCGGCAAGTCGGTCGAACTTAAAGCTAAAAAATAAATAAATAAAAAAATTTAGTCGGCCCTAAATTGACAGGATCGGTCGGGTTATGGCAAACAAGAATATTATTAAGGATGGCCTCAGTGTGTCTGGTGGCCAGGCCACCCATTTAGTCCGATCAGTATCAGGTCAGAAATGTTGTTCCCTGGGATCACCACCTAAAAGATGAATTCCGGGGGGTCAGGTGCAATACCAGTAAAAGTGACGTGCATTTAACCCATCCAAAGTGCACACACACAGCAGTGAACACACACACACCATGAACACACACCCAGAGCATTGGGCAGCCATTTATGCTGCGGCGCCCAGGGAGCAGTTGGGGGGTTCGGTGCCTTGCTCAAGGGCACCTAAGTCGTGGCCGGCCCGAGACTCGAACCCACAACCTTTGGGTTAAGCGTCAGACTCTCTAACCATTAGGCCACGACTTCCACAGTTGGGTGTTAGGGTGTGTAAATGTGATGGACAGGCCTAGAGGAATGGAGACAGCAATGAAAACTGGTGTTGAAAACATTTATTATTTAGAACCTGTGAATGAATTTGCTGATGATACAATGGTGATAGGTCTGATCACCGACAACAATGAGACGGCCTACAGAGAAGAGGTGAGCACCCTGACCAAATGGTGTCAGGAGAACCACCTCTCACTAAACATCAACAAGACCAAGGAGCTGGTGGTTGATTTCAGTAGACAGAGCAGAGAACACAGACCCATCTCCATCGACAAGACACCTGTGGAGCGTGTGAGCAGCTTTAAGTTTCTGGGTGTTAACATCAGTGAGGATCTCACCTGGTCCACACACACCGACACAGTGCTAAAGAAGGCACACCAACACCTCTTCTTCCTGAGACGGATGAGGAAGTTTGGAATGAGCCCCAGCATCCTCAGAACATTCTACACCTGCACTATAGAGAGCATCCTGACGGGCTGCATCACCGCTTGGTTTGGAAACAGCACCGTTGGCAACCGTAAGCCTCTGGAAAGGGTCGTGCGAACTGCCAACCACATTGTTGGAGGTGAGCTTCCCTCCCTCCAGGACATCTACAACCGGCGGTGCATAAGGAAAGCTCGGAAGATCATTAATGACTCCAGCCACCCATCCCACAGACTGCTCTCTCTGCTCCCCTCAGGAAGACGTCTCCGCAGCATCCGATCCCGCACTAGTCGACTGAGGGATAGCTTTTTCCCTCAGGCCATCAGACTAATTAACAGCCATAACTAACACAGCATACAGCATATTCAACAGTTCAACACCGGACTATACACACATGCACACACGCACACTGTATTCGTACTGCATCAATATACATGGGACTATACACACACACTGCATTTAATTTAAAATAACAATCTATCTGACAATAAGCTATCGGTACCACAGGACATTTCTGTATCTGTACAGTCCGTTGCACCTTAACATGTTACATAATATTACATGTATATAATACTTTATATATATTATTTATATTTATACTTATACATACATATATGTATGGTCATATATATGTCTAGTAGTACACTGTGTGTACTGACTATGTATGAGCACATTGCATCCTTTCCACATTTGCACATTTCAATGTTACTGAGCATTTTGCACATTTTTTTTAACCTGTCTGTAAACTGTTCTATTTATGTTTCTACTATTGTATGTAAATGGTTCTGCAATTTCTGGAGCTCGCTCCCAAGAATTTCACTCACCAAGGCACATGTGCCGTGGTGATGTGACAATAAAGGTGACTTGACTTGACTTGACTAAATGCATTTATTGAACATATTTAAATTAAGCAATGGGCTTCCTTAAACAATTCAACCTGTACAAGTCATTTAAAAAAACATTTTTAAAAAGGATATCAGTTACTCCCTTGTTTTTCTTGGCTTTGTTATTCCAAATTACTGTCATAGTAAATAGCAGACTCAAGCTCTTAGCAAATGAGGTGTTAAGATAGCGGTCAAAATAAGGGCCTGGCTTTATTGCTCAAAGTGTCAGTCTAGACGCCATCCTAATTTTCTTATGCCATTAAATTCTGCTTTTACAGGGACGGTTTGCAGCACAAATCCCGACTGTAACATTTATTTTGACTGTAGTTCTGTGGAGGCTGTGGTGAGACTGCAGCTCATTGACTAGTGAAGTGATTTTTAATTGCTCATGAATGAGGCAGTTGGCCTTCACTGTGGCTGGCTGATCGCTCTGTGTGGGTTTTGGGGTTGAGGTTTGGGGCCAGTGTGGGGCTGCGAGAACAACCAAAGTAGTATACCGTAATACTCAAAAGGACAATCATTGGTTTTGATTATCACTACCTTAAATGTTCTTTCTGTCAATACAACAGTAATATGTGGGCAAATGGCTGTTAAGGAGAGACATACAGCCGTGCCAATAACCCAAGACTGTGAATTCAAATGTATTTACAGTGAAGGGAAATAAGTATTTGGACACATTTGTTTTGTTATTTAATATACAGGGGACAATAAAACTGAAACACTTGGTTTTAGACCACAATCATTTATTTGTATGTTATAGGGGGCTCCTTTTGCAGCCAAAACAGCATCAATATTTCTTGGGAATGACAGATACACAGATGCAAAGTGGCTAAAGGGATTTTGCGCCATTCCTCATGCAGACTACATGAAGCTTGTGGAGGAAGATGTTTCCTGACCGATTACTCAAAACACCCCAAAGTACAGATCTGGTGACTGTGCAGGCCATAGGAGATGTTCAACTTCACTTTCATTTTTATCACCCACTCTGTCACCCACTCTGTCACTCTGTCAACAGCTGTGTGTATTGGGTCATTATTATCCTGATACACTGCTCCATGACAATGGAAGAATTTTTGAACCACTGGATGAACCATTCCGCCAGATTGGTTCAGAATTCATTAGCAATGACGTGTCCATCTAGCACAAGAAGTGGGCCCAACCTATAAGTGGCGGATAAACTTTCAGGTTGTCTTGCGACTCTACTTGAGTGACTGATAGATTCTCTCTTACAACCCCTTATTAGTCTGAGAGCACACTATGAAATCAATGAAATCATGTCTTCATAAGTTTCATACAATTTCCACCTGCATATGATTAAACTAATCATATCATTGACATTTAAGAGCGTGAGAGCATGTTAGGAAATCTTGCTTTGAAGAAGATTAGTTGCAGTTCCATGAACCTTCCACCTGCATATGGCACCATCAAACTCATTGTAGTAAAAGAGACTTCAGGTGAACTCACATTTATGGCATTTGGAAGACACCCTTAATACATGATTTAATGTCGATGACATCATCATAATACTCAGCCTTTTTTTTCCTCCCAGAAAAAAACAAAAAAACAATTTGTTTGTTTTGTGTTTGTCAGAAGCTTTGACAAATTTGATCAGAGGGATTTCAGGAGCTTGAAGTAAGATAAGGTCGATGGTGAGATCTCATGTATCAGCATTAAAACACTGGAGTTACTTAATTCTTCTACAGTGCCTTTCAAAATATTCATACCCACTGAACTTTTCCACATTTTGTTACGACAACAAAGAAAAATTTATTGTATTGGGATTTTATGAAATAGCCCGAAAGAAAGTGGCACATAATTGTGAAGTGGAATGAAAATTATAAATGGTGTCCAAATTTTTTTTTACAAATAAATATTTGAAAAGTGTGGTGTGCATTTGTATTCAGCCCCCTTTACTCTGATACCCCTAACTAAAATCCAGTGAAACCAACTGACTTCAGAAGTCACCTAATTAGTAAATAGAGTGCACCTGTGTGTAATTTAATCTCAGTATAAATACAGCATCACGAAGACCAAAGAACACACCAGACAGGTCAGGGATAAAGTTGTGGAGAAGTTTAAAGCAGGGTTAGGTTATAAATTAACAATCCATCGTCCGGAAATGGAAATAGTATGGCACAACTGCAAGCCTACCAAGACATGAACACCTAAACTGACAGGCCGTGTAAGGAGAGCATTAATCAGAGAAGGAGTCAAGAGGCTCATGGTAACTTGGGAGGAGCTGCAGAGATCCGCAGCTCAGGTGGGAGAATCTATTAGTCATGCACTCCACAAATCTGGTCTTTATGGAAGAGTGGCAAGAAGAAAGCCATTGTTAAAAGAAAGCCATAAGAAATCCCATTTGCAGTTTGTGACAAGCCGTGTGGGGGACACAGCAAGCATGTGGAAGAAGGTGCTCTGGTCAGATGAGACCAAAATTGAACTTTTTGGCCAAAATTCAAAATGTGTGGTGGAAACCTAACACTGCATATCACCCTGAACACACCATCCCCACCGTGAAACATGGTGGTGGCAGCATCATGTTGTGGGGATGCTTTTCTTCAGCAGAGACAGAGACTGGGGTGGAGGTTCACCTTCCAGCAAGACAATGATACAACCCTAAACATACAGCCAGAGCTACAATGGAGTGGTTTATATCAAAGCATTTACATGTGTTAGAATGGCCCAATCAAAGAACAGACCTAAATCCAATTGAGAATCTGTGGCGAGACTTGAAAATCGCTGTTCACATACGCTTGCCATCTAATCTGACTGAGCTTGAGCTATTTCACTCTCTAGATGTGCAAAGCTGGTAGAGACACCCCAAAAGACTTGCAGCTGTAATTGCAGCAAAAGGTGGTTCTACAAAGTATTGACTCAGTGGGGCTGAATACAAATGCACGCCACACTTTCAGATATTTATTTGTAAAAATAATTTTGGCACCATTTATCATTTTCATTCCACTTCACAATTATGTGCCACTTTGTGTTGGTCCCAATAAAATACATTTTTGTTTGTGGCTGTAATGTGTCAAAATGTGAAAAAGTTCAGTGGGTATGAATACTTTTGCAAGGCACTGTACACCCTACATCATAATCACATCTCAGAAAGGACAAATTTAGTCATTATTGATTTCTATTTTAATGGAATTAGACAAACTCACACTCTGGCCTTTTTGACCTGAGAGAAGCTCATCATCCACATGCTCATACCCAGAATGCTATCCTTTAGAGAGATGGAGAGCTCAGGGGCCCAGCAGTGGTAGCTTGGGGACCTGGGATTCCAACTCACAACTCTCAACCTTCCGATTGGTAGTCCAACGCCTAAACCACTAGGCCACTATACTGTACATCAGACCATATTGGCCTCTACTGAATACAGTACAGTTCTGACTCCATAAAGAGAATACATTGAATTTAATGAAAGGGTTGGTATTGCTGACAAAATGATTGATGCAATTTTAATTTCCAAGCAAACATTTACACCTTACGCAAAGGACCGGCGGTACTTAATTCCACCAATTATTTAGTTTTCTATCAGCTACAATTAGTCTAGAGTGACATAGAAAGATATTCATGTCTTCTGAATGTATTCATAACAAGGTACATTAAGAAATACAAAGAAAGCTATTAATTTGCCCATGGCTCAGCAGCTCCAACCTCTCTGTGGTTCTCTGAGTGATGTAAACATCATCCAACACCACCCTTGGTTAACCAAACTTTCCACTGGCCACACACACTCAACCACAGTCACTACAGTGCCCATCTCCATGTACCCTCAGGGTCTAACAATGAGGAGTGCTTAACTGACCTTTTGTACATTTCTTCCCATGTGCATACTCCTACACCCCACAGCACTCTAATGAAATCCCTAATTTTGTTTACTTTAGCAGGGTGATTATAAAAGTCTTGAATGTGGTCTTTTTTTCACCAAGTGACTGTGTAGTTGTGGCTTTTCAGTGTGTTGCTGCTAGTCCTGTTCAAGCCAGTGGCCCAGACAAAACCAGCCAACGATTTGGACTGAAATCCTATAACCACATGACTGAACTACATAAAGTGACTTTAGAAAGAAAGTGATGACATCAATAATTACAAATGAGATTTAGAGCTACGTTGCTGAGATGTATAAAAATGTACTTTACTTCTAAAAATTTACATTTTCTTCCATTAATAGGTTTAGCCAAGACCTGATCTGTTCTTATGGATCCTACTGTTCTTATTTGCTTTCAGTCAGCATCCACTGTCAGTCGGAATGATTTCATAGCTGTCTGGCTCCCTAAACTCGCTTTTAAGGGCCCACACACTTACTGTGTATAACACTTGTACCTTTTTAATGGCCAAAAAGCACAAGACAGAGTACAGCACTAAGCTTTCCTGAGCTGAGAGAGAGAGAGAGAGAGGGAGAGAGAGAGAGAGAGAGAGAGAGAGAGAGAGAGAGAGAGAGAGAGAGAGAGAGAGAGAGAGAGGGAGACATACTTAATTGAAAAGTACATTTTTGTAAGGTGGACGAAGTTCTATGTAGACATTTATTTGACATGTCACGTCATGCTGATCCATGCCAAGGCGGCTAGCCACCCTCTCCAGAAAGCTATGTTTGAACTCGGTGCAATGTCTACACTGCTCTTATTCATTTGTGGAATAATTACCCCAACCTTTGCAGGTTTTCTTTGGCCTGCCTCAAAATATAGATTTTTTTTTCTCAACCTTAGTGCTAATAGTCTTGCATATTAAACAATATACCTCTAAACAAAAAACAAAACAAAAAACAACTCCACAATATTACTTTTTTGGTTTTGTAAGTTTTCATCCTCTGCATGATGAGTTAAGAGACTCACTGTTTGTAAGTATATGTGCATGTGTATAAAGCTGAAATTTCAATAACTCTCACTTGAATTATTTTATGTTTTATGAATTGAAGCACTATAGAGATCTGTATCCATTCTATCACCTTAACCTAAATGTAAATTAAAATTTGAATGTAAATTGTATCTGCTGATGCAGAGAATTATTCTATGTTTTAACATTCCAGGAAATCCTGAATGAATATATTTATCTGTAGCTGTATGAAGTTTGCAGTTGCAGTGATCGAGGAATCGGTCGTACTGTTCAAGCTATTCATGGACATAGAACTGGGTTGAAATGGACAGTCATTAAACGAATGAGCAAACAGTCCATTAAAAATTTGTAAGTGTTAGTATCATAGAAATGTTTGCATTTGTTTATTTCTTTCATAGAAAATTGAAAGAAAATATTCTTTGAACAAGATTCCAGTGAAGTGACATAATATAAATAATGAATGAAAACAATTGGATTCCACGAAGAACATACGGTATATTTAGTTATTTTTGTTCTTTTTCTAGGCACACTGGGAACCAGAAACCTGTCATTCTATTTTTATCTTTGAAAAAATAATCCCACAACCAGTCAATCTAATCCAAGTGTGCAGCAGAATTTAGATTCTAGTCTCTCTCAGTCAAAACATGGTCTCCTCTCTGGCAGAAGAAGGTTCCAGGGAGGCCAACTTCACATGTGTATCCTGACCAATTTCTTTTAACTCAGACTTTATTTATTTACCATTTCATCTATTTTTACCTTTCATTGTGGATATTATATGAACGCATTGTCCCTCCTGCCTTTGCTTCTTGCACCTAGAGCCAGAGAGAGAGAGAGAGAGAGAGAGAGAGAGAGAGATGTACGATTTCTGTACTACACAAGTGCTTCATAGCCATTTCCATTTGGCCCTCACTGATTTAAAGTTCACTAATAAAAGCAGATGAACCATCAACGTCTGCCCGACCATCCAAGCTGGACACATCACTCTTCAAAAATGATGTGAGGCACTAGTCAGAAACAGCTGGCTGCAACATTGGCCTTCAGTATAAAAGTAGTTAGAAACCACAGCCAAACCAAAGAATATAAAAATGGCTAAATTGTTGGTCATATAAATATGTGCCTTACCCCATAAATACTCCCATGTCCACACCTTGTGAAAAACAGTCTAGTTTAAAGATAATGTGCAGCAAAATAAACTGGTTCATTCTGCTGAACTGCTCTCAACTTTACATTATCAACAGCAATACTTACTCTATATTTCAACTGTAAATTTCACAGATTATGTCAGGGAGGTTTATAGCGTCCATACTCTTCCAAACCAATAATACGGCACTTCATGTTGCATAGCATGTGGCCATAGTGGTAGAGATCCAGACATCAGAACGGGTGGCAGTAAATGTTCGTTCAATGTTACTGTATAGCCTTACCCTATTAAGTTTAGTCTTGTTCCTAAGGAATGGCTTGAATTACTCTACCACACAGTAAAAAATCAAGGGGCCAGAAATTTGCAAGGTGGTTGTTGCTGCAAAAGCCCCCAAGGAGACACGTGTCTTGTGGCGAACTCTTGACTGCATTGTGGGAGAGAGCGTGGCTGGAATGAAGACATTAAACTGTCTTTAAGGGAGTGGCAGTGTTTTTGATGATGAGTCTCACTCCACTATGCACAGGATCGAAGATACAGCTAGAGTACCCAGTGTGGAAAATATGAATCATTATTCTGACTGTCTTCTCATAATGCCCTTGTTTGTTAAAAGAGCAGTCTAACTATTCCTCACTTACCCACACACACACACACACTCACACTCACACACACACACACACACACACACACACACACACACACACACACACACACACACACACACACACACACACACATACACACACACACACAGTGCGTGCACAGAGCCTTAAATGAGAGTTAGCTAGTTGACTGTCCTAACATTAGCTCTCTTTTAAGGGGAAAATATTGCTATGAGATTTTCTAATCTCATAACATTTGATTGGGGCCAGACTGGGTGGATGAATGTTCAGGCTACAACATAAAAAAGCCATATTGCATCAAGATATGCAAATGGTTGCCTTAAGGGTTTCCTCTGGATACCCCAGTTTCTTCACCCACTCCAAAGAAATGTACATGCAGGCTGATTTTCATCTCTAAATTGTCTTTAGTGTGTGAATATATGTGTGATTATAGATCAATAAGATAAGATAATAAGCTTGATAGTCAATAGTCAACACACACGTGTTGTTCACGGTAGTTCTTCCTGACAAATACGATCCTGAAACAGGTTGATAACCTGTTAAATCCTCGCTTTAATGCTTCCTTGATGTATCTCTAATATTGACAGGCTAGACCTCAGAGCATGAAGTCGTAGTTCCAGACCACCATTTAAATAACAGAGTGCTGCGGTCAATGTGGGGGTAACTTGGTGGATTCGGTTTTGTGAAACATCTCTGTTAGGTGTCAGTACCATTATAAAATGTTTTGGAGTGAGGGGACCAAACAAGATCTCAAAAGACGTAGATCTAGAAGGGATTTGCTATAGCGTAACGGGGATTAATCCATCATCTCTCTCTGGTTCAGGGGTCATGATGTTTAGGAATCAAAGTACTACAACAGAAAAGGAAGATACACATGTTTGTATATGGAAAGCACCAGAGCAGATATCTGCACTTTTCTTTTCCAACATTTCTTTCTTCACTAAAATGGAAAAAAAAAACAGTGACATCTTTTTATTTTTCAAAATAAAAAATTCACAATGTTCAGGCTTTGATACTTCTTTATGCTGAACTACTGGCTTGCCCAAACTTTGTCTGCATAATGGATGCAAATGAAGGAGTGTTTATCTGCTGGATTTATCTGCACAATGCTCTACTTTTGTCAGGATGTGCACATTACACTACCCCAATGACCTTCTTACCCACTGAGGCGCCAGCTCATTTGAAGAAAATGTGGTATGCGGACGTGGTAGCTCAGTGGTTAAGGTGTTGGGCTACTGATCGGAAGGTTGTGGGTTCAAACCCAAGGTCCACCAAGCTGCCACTGCTGGGGCCCCTGAGCAAGGCCCTTAACCCTCAGTTGCTCAGTTGTAAGTCACTCTGGATAAGGGTGTCTGCTAAATGCTGTAAATGTAAATTATACAAGCAAGTACTGTAAGTGATGAACAATTCAGACAGAAAACACAATGCAAAAAAACTCAAGAATCAGGCCTATTTTTTATTTGGTATCCTGGGTCTGGTGGCGCAAAGGTTATGGTGTTGAGCCTACGTGGCCCTAGAGAAATGCCCTTAACCCTTGGTTGTATAAATAAGATAAATGTTAGTTTCTCTCTGTAAAGGTGCCTGCCCAAAAAAAATGTAACCTTTTAAATGAACTTTTAATAATTGAGCACATTTAAAAGTGATATCTTTTTGGCTTTCACTTAAGAACACACACTTTTAGCTGAATTTTAACTGTGTGAAGTTTTGACACATCCAGAGTGGAAAAGGTTCTTAGAAATGTTATGAGAAAAGCCAGTTTTAAATGAAATCAGCATGTCTTTTCCTCCAAGGTTGTAGCTAATCTCAGGGGCATCTCACTAATGTAAATGGGTTATACTCGTTCTATATAACATTTACATAAGCTTCCTTTAAAAAATCTAATTACCAGAGCCATTTTTACCAGAAATCAACTCCACATGTCTTTCTTTTCAATGGTTCAGAGTGGCACCAAATGCTTATGTAGAGCCAAGTTTAGTCGTTTATACAGATCAGTGGCATGAACCAGACACAGGTTGTCAATAATTCTATTAGGACTATCACCTCTCCCTTCAAGACTCTATTAAAGCCAGATTTTATTCTATCTGTAGCTACTGATAAATTCATCCATCTTTGCATTTGCATGATATCGTTTTCCACTGTTAGTACTAATGTGCATCAAATTAAAAGTTAAAAATTGAATTACTATTAATCCATAATGAGCAAGCCTGCGGCAGTATGGCAAGGAAAAACTCCCTGAGATGATATGATGTTATAAGATAAGAAACCTTGACAGGGAACAAGGCTCAAAAGGGAACACATCATCATATGGGTGCCACCAGAGAGCATGATTATAAATAATTTCCTTTCTACAACTAGTTATATTCAAGAGAAATTGAGCAACCAAGAGCAGTTTATAGGTCAACATAATGTCTGAGTTCAGTATAGACTTAACACTAATTTCTTCCTGCCAAAGCCTACATATGCTCACTGATGAAGACCCGGGTGCAAAACCGATTGCCACAACAGCAGGTCAAGTATCAGGCCAATGGTCTCCAAATAAAGAGAAATCCCTATCCAGCTTCAGTAGATGCATTAGGTGAGTTTAGCTAGCGTAAAGTTTGCAGCATTGACAGTAAAAACAACAAGAAAGCTCAAATCACCCCATCACTGTAAGCAGCACAAGTTCATAGGCATGCTAGCTGGCTAGGATATGCAAGATATGAAATAATCTACAGTTGAGTATTTAAGTAGTAGAAGTATATTTGTGTATCCATGAACTAGCATACGAGAGTTTACAGGCCTTATTTGCCATGACTAATAAACGCTGTGAGGCTCAGCATTTTCATAAAGGCATTTTACCGCTTTCTCTGTTTGTTGTTGTAGGATTTAATAGATGTAGCAGTACTGAATTAGTTATGTGTCTATGGAGTCATGGAATAGGAGAAGTTGTGCTTCTACTCAGGAAATAACTACTTTCATTTCCTCCTGTATTGGTGAATCTGGCAGCTGCTCAGGTGGTAATGGAAGATCTGTGTCACCAGAAGTGGATGAACAAGAACAGCCACATTATGGCCATCTTACACTATTACCACCAGGTTCAGGTGTTTCATGTGGGATTTTACAATATTTTCCTTCGATCATTTTTTAGTGAACGTATTTCAATTTTAGTTACAGAGAGGTATAACTACTTACATGGCAGCAGAGAGTAGACTGTTGCTCAATTATGGTTGACTGTAGAGATCAAATTATATCATGTGGTCTTAATAATAATAATAATAATAATAATAATAAGAAGAAGAAGAAGAAGAAGAAGAAGAAGAAGAAGAAGAAGAAGAAAAAGAAGTGTTGCTGGATTATGGCATTTGTTCAGTGCGGTAACTGTAAATAATATTTAGACACACACGCGCACACGCGCACACACACACACACACACACACACACACACACACACACACACAGACACACACACACACACACACGCACACCTTAATTAAGGCACAGCCTTAATCCTTAAAGCTTATAAACACACCATCCATAACACTCAGTTAAATCACCTCCACAAGTTCCATAAGGTCATATGCAAATTGAGTTCACTAGCCATGCCCCCAGACACACCAGACACAGTCAACTTAACCAAGAGTTATAGTTATTCTAATCCCTAGTTTTAACCTAGAGTAGAAGATCACTTTACACTAACCTAGAAGTGATAGGCTTTTTTAGGGTCTTTGGTTCATGCTGCTTTCCCTTTTCAGTAGCAAAACTAATAGGACTGACTATATAGATTATATTCTCTCTCTCTCTCTCTCTCTCTCTCTCTCTCTCTCTCTCTCTCTCTCTCTCTCTCTCTCTCTCTCTCTCTGTGTGTGTGTGTGTGTGTGTGTGTGTGTGTGTGTGTGTGTGTGTGTGTGTGTGTGTGTGTGTGTGTGTGTGTGTGCGTGTGTGTGTCTGTTGAGTTAACACATTTCTGTTATGTGAATCACAAAGATATGGATCCTATGATTCTGTGTTTCTCTTCTCTGTCTCTCTATCCATCTCTCTATCCATCTCTCTCTCTCTCTCTCTCTCTCTCTCTCTCTCTCTCTCTCTCTCTCTCTCTCTCTCTCTCTCTCTCTCTCTCTCTCTCTCTCAACTGAGGCCTTTTCCTCAGGCTGTTCTTGCTCCTTCCTCATTGCTGCAGTTTGAATGTACCTCACAGCTAACAGGAACGATGACCTGGAGGACTGAGTTTAGTCCATTCACTATTATTTGGATCATCTTATAGTTCAGTGGAAATTCTACAACTGGTCAATCTGCACAGGTAATCTTCTGTTTCCTGCAAACTCCGATTTGATGATATTTGGGTAGTAGTTGAGTATTAAATCTTTTTAATGTCCAGGTATTAGTTTTCCTGATGTTTCCTAATATCAATTCTCTCCTGTGAGTCAGATGCCATATTTATGGTAACTGGGAGGAGATGATTTATGAATATCCACTTTTCTGCCATTTTTCTTTATTTTACTTGGGATAGAAAATTCCATGCAATTTCCATCTCATGTCAATTTACTGGGATTATGGTATATCTATCAAACTACTGGAAGAGGTACAGTAACTTCTTGGACTTGTATTTAAGGACTAGTGTGGAAAAATGTAATGCTCAAATGCCTTCGAAAGCCATTCGCATTTACAGGTCCGCTTAAGCTGCAAACATTTGTGATGCGAACTGAGATGCTTGCTGAGTATCTGTCTAGTAATAGGAGTGATATGGACAGGACAGGCATTTGGACGGTGTAAAGCTGGATGTCTGTGATTATTTCAGTTGAACAAATCCGGCTGCAGTGACGGGATCTGCATATTTAAATGACAATACCATGTCTTGTGTGGTGAAATAGATCCTTCAAGTGCAGCTACAAGCTTCCTTCATTGTGACTCATTGTGGTTGTAGATTGTTTTAAAACGTCTTGCAGAGAGTGAGAGACCTGAGATGCTTTAGAAAAGACTGAAAGGTAGCTCTGCTTTCAAGTAGAAAGCCTTTCAGTGGAATGAGGAGAGAAGGAGCCATTGTGAATGTTTCAGATCTTTAGCCAAGTGGAATTATTCAGCTAATTCAAATAGCACACACAAAACACTCCTTTCCTTTACTTAGGGCCAAACTGGGTCTCTCTCTCTCTCTCTCTCTCTCTCTCTCTCTCTCTCTCTCTCTCTCTCTCTCTCTCTCTCTCTCTCTCTCTCTCTCTCTCTCACCTGTCTTTAAAACCACCCAATACACCTCTCCTACTCCTGATCCATTACACACCAAATAGCCGTGTGGTCCCTCTCAGCAGTCAGACACTTGTTGCCCTTTTCTGTCCAAACGGTGTAATTTACTGCATCCTGCCACTAATAATCTTATAATCCTTTCCTCTCTGAGCCCTAAGGAGGAAAAAGACCCAGTAACCTGTGCCAGGTATTAAGAATATATGGGCGCTGCTGCTTTACTGTATGTCTGCCCCATTTTCTTTTCTGCACAGCAAATCCTAACTCTCTCCCTCTCCCTCTCCCTCTCTCTCTCTCAACCATCTCTCCGAGGTCACACCAAATACACATAAAGGTAGAGCTGGGTCTTATATTCTCTACATATACACCTTTGTTAAGTATTAATGTAAGCATTAAAGCATTAGTTCACTTATTAATATATGTAGGAAAAGCGACACAGAGAAGAGTTATCGTCAGTGTTGTATAAAGTACTAGAAAGCAATACTTGAGTAAAAGTACAAGTATCATACTAGAAAAAGACTTTGGTAGAAGTGAAAGTCACCTTTTAGAATATTACTCAAGTAAAAGTCTTAAAGTATCTGATATTTACTGTACTTAAATATCAAAAGTAATTTTCTGAATATTTAATGTACTTAAGTATTTGAAGTAAAAGTAAAAAGTAAAATTTCAGTGATTTTCGATAGGCATATGAGGCACTTCATTCGGTAGGAAGAACCTTTCTTTCCAATGTACAGAAACATTTCTTGCAAATACGGCCATGTGTATATAATGTTAATCTTCTTCACTCTGTTCACCACTATCGTCAGGGTGGTCATCTACGACAGGCGCGGCCAACCCGCGGCTCCCAAGCCGCATGCGGCTCTTTGCCCGGTTTCATGCGACTCTTACGTTCATATCGAACTTTGTATTTGTTTCCTTTTATTGTGCGTGTTCGCTTCACTTGAGTTCAATACGGTATTTTCGTCAAACGTGCATGTGAGTGGGATGAAAATACCTCAAAGTTTCCCAGTAGGAGCAAGATCATTTGAGTAAACAATTTGTGCCAAGTTCACTCTCAAAATGGCAGGAAAAAAAAAAGTGATGTTTAAGTATGCCTATGTGTATGATGTGGCTCTTTGCGGTAACACAGTAAAAAATGTGGCTCTTGGTCTCTGACCGGTTGGCCACCCCAGGTCTACGATAATGGGAGGTCCTCCAGCAGGTGCTTCCATGGCGGTTTCAGTTGTGCTTCCGCCTCCTTTAGCAACATTACGCTGAAATAGAGCGTGCGGAGCTGCGTAATGCGATCTAGGAGCAGTGATTCGCCAAACCTCCCTTATTTCAGTCACATACATTTCTTCTGATTTTATTTTGTAGTAACAAGTAATGAAGATACTTAGTGGAAATATAGTGGAGTAAAAGTATACATTTTATCTAGGAAATGTAGTGGAGTTAAAGTGAAAGTTGACATAAATTTAAATAGTGAAGTAAAGTAGAGATGCGTGAAATTTCTTCTTAAGTACAGTAACAAAGTATTTGTACTCCGTTGCATTACAACACTGGTTATCAGTCAGTTTATTCAGAAGTATGAGCTTAAGCAAACTGAATGTATATGTATGGTTTTTTTGTTCATTTTTGTTTCTTCCTCTCACATTGTTCGTTAGGGATAAATATAAACGTAATTTTGACAATGTCAAAATATTAAAACGGATATATAAAACAGAATGTGTACATGGATCATGCTTTGAGCACACCGAAAAAAACGAGATAAACATGTTAACGTTTCAATGCCGTGTATCATGTTATTAATTTGTCTGGCTTTCATAAGAGCGAGAAAGTTACAGTGGGATTTAGAGCATTTTAGCAAATTAGTGTTACAGACTGCAAATGTGTCTCAAATCTACAAGCTCTCCTTCCTAAAAGGATGTCTGAGCCTTCATGATTGAAAGTCTCAACTTTTATAGGTGCAGCTTGTGCTGGAGCAGCGCTGTGGAGGGTTTCTGGGACGTTTCACTCCAGTCTGCATTTAAAGCCACCGTCCCATTTCCCCCCCCTTGAACAGAGACATTCTAAAAATAAGCAGGGGTTTTAAAGAGTGCGGCTTTTAATGACATCGTGTAAAATGTGTTGTGTGTTAACAGTCCTGCTGAGGCCAACCAGAAGACATGGCAGAGCAGCCCAAAACAAATTGGGACAGCAAATAAACCAGTGAACCCTTTCTGGAGCCAGCTTTATAGAGCGCTGCCACCCTTTAGTGTGTTTGATCAAGGCGGTGACGTCTGCAGTAACCATGACTTACTTATTTTATATCACATCACAGCCCGAAATGCACCCAAAAACCCCTGAGCTCTTTTTTTCTCTAATGAGTGTATATCTCCATTCTCTTTCTGCATACTGCATACAAACAAATGTCAGTTACTTAGTTGCATCTCTTAACAGAGCTTAGTTTTGTATAGACACCATATTTCTGATGTGAAGATCTCAGTAAGATCTCAGTGCATTCTCAATACACATTGCAGCTTTAGAGCAGAATTAATACAGATTAGAAGGGTGCAAAAAGGGATCTGTTAAAGGTCTGATCCATGTTCGGAATGAACATTTTTAAAAGGAAATAGTAGCGATAAGTACTAAACCGCTACTTATTTAAAATGGCTATTGTTCCGATAGACTATTGTATTTTAACCAGACAGATACAACTAAAAGAAAGTATGCAAAAAGCAAAAAAAAAATGGATGGATGTGAAGCTTCTTATGTTGTAGTATTATTGACCCGTTATTGACCCGTTGGATGAGGATCCTAGTCAGGATCCTCATCCATATCCTATGAACATTTGGTGAAAAGTAGGAAGAGTCGGCAACACTTATTCCTGCTCCAATGCGCTACAAAATTTCTAACAGTACTACAATAAGAACCATTAAATGTTAGATCCATGGAGCTTGGTTATGATCAGAAGGTTGTAAGTTCAAAACCTAGGACCACCAAGCTACTACTGCTGGGCCCTTGAGCAAGCTCCTAACCCTGGATAAGGATAAAGATGTCTGCCAAAGGTTTTAGTCATGCTACATAGACTGTCTTTTTGGCGTTGATGGGACCATATGGAAGAACATGGAATGGGAATGTCTATGAAGTAACATATTTCAGAGAGTTCAGATGTCTGCCCCATTTTCTTTTCTGCACAGCAAATCCTAAAACTCTCTCTCTCTCTCTCTCTCTCTCTCTCTCTCTCTCTCTCTCTCTCTCTCTCTCTCTCTCTCTCTTCTTCTTCTTCTTCTTCTTCTTCTTCTTCTTCTTCTTCTTCTTCTCATTTTGTCTCTCTTGAAGTTTTTCCAGCAGTCTGCTCTGAACTGTGTTCTGGTTGGCACTGTGCACTGCTGTAATACTGTATATGGTATTGTTATGCACTGTCTCTTCTTTGCACAAGTTCACACTTTTACATAGAACTGAATGATTGTACTGTGTTGTTTTATGTAGCTCTGTGTCTTTACAGACTATCACCATGGTCCTGGTGGAACGTTGTTTCATTTCAGTGTTGTACTGCACCACCAATATTTGGTTGAAATGACAATAAAAGCTTCTCTTATCTCTTGACTCTCTTGACTTGACTCTTGAGATCTTTTCTAGATTATCATATCAAGATGCCGGTGCTGAGAAATGACTTCTGTGATGTACATACAGTACTATAATAGAGAGGAGGTCTTGCAAAATCATTCTGTATACAAATGTTAATAATTTAGCCATCTTTTCTTTTAAATGCAATGGGGGAAAAAATAAATAGCATTAACTTTATTGTGTTGGTGGCCAAGGTAAACTGCTTTGAAAATGCCCCATGTTTCAAATTTGTGAAAACCTTTTTTTCATCTCGTAAATCTAAATGAGAAGCAGCTTGAACTGAATTAAGAACTGTTAAAAACAAGAACATAAGAGAGTGTCTTGGCATTATTCTGTAGACGTTTTAAACTTAGCAAAAGAGACAAACAAGTCAAATCAAAGACCCTTATAAAAATGGAAACTATGACAAGTCTACTTCAGCTACAGTATGTAGTGCAAACTGTTGAAAAGAATGAGAACAATATACTTCTACATTTTTGAGTTGTTAGTATTATTAGTATTGTTTTTAGTATTAGTTTTATGTTCTACCATCCTGGGTGGCATGTAAAGTCTGATTTTCACTTTGTTTGATTCCCATATCAGTTCTGAGGAACATGATGGTTCTATCATAAGAAAGCAATTTTTTCCCAGGAACATTTCTTCCAAATTTTCACATTGCTGCTTGCTATGATTCACTAACACATATAAAATAATAGAAAATACAGCTGTTGTTTGATTTCCATTTAAGAATAAATGCTTGAATCCTTTTGAGCTTTTATGAGTGTATTCACCTGCAGGCATCTTTTAAACAGCACCTGTATTTCAGGATGTCATTTCAACTGTTCCTGTCCATCGTTTCTTCCGAAGCAGCAGGAGGAAGGAAAGACAGACGTTGTTAAAGATTCCATATAAAAAAGGGGCCACTGCTTCAGAAGAGCTGTGTAAACCTTAGATTTTGCATGGCACTCTGCCAATCAGAGAGGGAGCGTCTGAAGGCGATTCGATAACCATTTAGGTTTTAATGGCCTCAGAAAATACTCTGCAAATTTCCTGTACCTGTTTGTTGTGGCTGTACAAGTATTGTGTAAATACTGTAGCTAGATCCATACATAGATAGATAGATAGATAGATAGATAGATAGAGAGAGAGAGAGAGAGAGAGAGAGAGAGAGAGAGAGAGAGAGAGAGAGAGAGAGAGAATGTGTGTGTGGTGTGCACTATTGATATCCTCTCTATTTAGACGGAAACCCCACTCCTTATTGATTTATTCATTGCTATGAGTGCAAATCCATGTGCTCCAAGTTCCAAGCAGCCAAGTTCCCTTCAACCATTGGCTCGACGGTAGGCGTTTCGCAGTGGCTTAAGTTTCTCAAACCTTGCAAAAGAAGATGGCTCATGGAGAAAAGAAAAATATCCACACCCACTAAATTGAAAAAAAGAAAAACTGGGAAAAGTGGGAATAAATAACACATTCATACTAAATTTGGAACTGAACATAGCGCCACTTCATGGTGGCAGAGAAGTAGGCATCCGTTAAAGCAGAAACCCAAGTGGAATCATTTTGACAGATAACTGTGTGCCGGCAGCAAGACAGACTCGGCTCCCACAGATTCTGCAAACACATATGCATGCCAATTGCTCAGAGTTGTTGGACTTTCTGATGCAGAGTGAAAACACAGGAAAAGTACTCCTAGCCAGAAGTGCTTTTTCACTCACAAATGTCTTGTTATCCACACATAAGTATTCAGTCAGAAGTCAGAGGTACTGTGGGGTGTAGCCCCTTTTTATTGTCTGCCTTTTTTATTTAGTCTTCATCCAAAGGCCTTTTCCTATTGCAGAAAAAAAATCCTGATACTGTAGTTCCTTTATAACCTTTTGTTTAATTGCATACTTTTGCATACATTTATTGCATTTGGCAGACACCCTTACCCAGTGTGAGTTATATTTAACCTCATTTATCATACGGAGCAGTTGAGGATTAAGTGCTTTGTTGATGGCACAGTGATGCAAAGCTCCCAGTGAAAAACAGTACGAGTGACACAGATCATTAAACAAAAGTTTACTACAATAATAATGAAAATAATTATAATAAGCAAGAAACACATATGGGTCCTTAATTAATGCTTAACTATTTAGTAAGTTCGCAGTAATAATTAAGTGTATTAAGTCTTACTATAGTAGTTCTTCAGTAGCAAATATTCACTATAATAAACTATAAATTGTAAAGAATTAATAACATATATTAGATGAGTATGTTGACTATGTTATATGTTAACTATACTTATTATCCAAACCTCTGTGCTATCGATATGTATCAGATTAATATATTCAGTATATATAATTGATACTAGATGATCGACTTACAAAATTAGTAAAAAAGTCGATCATTCTCTGTCTGTTAATTACTCCTGGATTTTAAAAGCAGCAATGCTAATAATATTATAATAATTTCATAAAATACTTCAAATACTCATTTTATGCACTGGAGGAATATGCAAACTATGTGCTCACAGGGAGGTGGGACTCAAACCCTCAACCCTGGAGGTGCAAGGCAAGCATACTAACCAACCATGCCCCTGTTACCATAATACAAAAGGCAATCATTTCAATATGAAGGCAGAGAAAATGAAGGGTCATCCTAGATAATGTCTAAAGAAACATAGTCTATCCAGAAAATCATAAAGTCATAAAGCAATTAGAAATAATTAGTTCCACACAGTAACACTGAAGCAGCAGGGACTTGACCTTAAAGGAGGACAATCCAGTTGCCCTGAAATAGAAGACCTGAGTTGGCATGCAGCTGTATTCTGTAGATTTGAATAAGTCTGTTTGATCTTTTTAGGCAGAATAGTTTTATCCCTGCTAAGCAACTTGCATGGGTTTTAAGTACGATTGATGTTGCAACATAAAGCCAGTCGAGTTCATTTCATTTGAATGAGGGTTGGGGATCTGTCACTTGAGAGAACATTAGGAGGCTATGAACCATGTTGACACTATCATTTTGAGACATGCATCAAAGAACCTTATTGTATGGACTGAGAACTGTGAGACAGCCCTCGATACACTGAAAGAGATGATGTGCTTCAGCGATGTCTTACAGAGTCTTAATTTCTGACACAGGTTCCTGGTGCAAGTGGATGCTTCTGAGAAGGTATTTGGACCACTACTGGCCCAGTACATTCATCTTCCTTGTAGGAATCTGTTGTGCAGAGTGACAAGGTACAACACAATACAATCAAAATTAGTATCAAAAGTGGTACCTAGAAGCCCTTCAAGCAATATGGCAAATTCCAAAAAGATTACCATTGATCAATGTCTAGATATAAGTAGGGTTTGTATAAGGAGATGAGCAGATTCTATATTATGTTATACTATCTTATAGTTACTGTATGTCTAAAGGATTTCACTAAGGAAATATGTTCGGATATGTTACATATTCTAGCCATGTAAAATCACTTCAGGATTCAGGATGTTTTGGAGGGGTTGTGCTAATGTCAGTGGTGAATTTTGAATTAAGAAATAAAGTGGTTGAATTTTGAAATAATAAATTTTTGTCATGAAAGAGATACAAGAAAGAAGATCTACAAGGAAAGAATCTTTTGGAGAAGGGGGAGTGTGTCATCAGCATAGCAGATAAGATTAAGTGTTGAACAAGAACTGATTCCAGATGGACACCAGCAGGCGGGCTGTGAGGTGATAAAACTGAACTTTGTCGTTCTGCATTGTCAAAAATGTAGGTAACAGGTTTGCTTGAATAGCCACCAGCTGGGAGCTGATTAACTGTTAATTGAGAAGTTTCAAGGTGCTAAAAATACTACCAGTATCTGCCCTGGTAAGGAAAATCACCCAAACTAGATTCTAATCTGGTGAAACTGCTCGTTCTTCATAACAAGAATAGAAATAAAGAAAAATAGTTTTCATTCTAAAACAAGTGCATTGATGATGTCACTCTGATATGTAATAAGTCAGAGTAGGGCTATAGCTGACCTTAATGTCAATGTCTGCAATGAGACAGTGGGATTTAAAGTTGGATTTGTACCTGTTCAGCTACAAGAGCATGACTGAGATCAGGCACATGTTGGGTGTGGAGGTCTGGAGTGCTGTCACTATTTCCAGTTCACCCCAAAGAAGTCTTGAGGTCAGGGCCCTGTGCAGGAACCTTAATCTCCACACCATGTCTTAATGGATGTCTGTGCTTTGTGCACAGGGGCATTGTCATGCTTGAACAGAGTCTGTGTGTGCCAAAAAATGTTAGAACAGTGTGAGGGTTAGTCAAATGTCTACATAATTTTGACCGTATAAGTCAAGTCAAGTCAAGTCAAGTCAAGTCAAGTCAAGAAGCTTTTATTGTCATTTCAACCATATATAGCTGTTGCAGTACATAGGGAAATAAGACAACGTTTCTCCAGTATCATGGTGCTACATAAAACAAAGACAGGGCTAAGGTCTTGTATGTAGTCTTAGCCAAGACAAGACACTGCAAGACAGTGCAGGACAAAAGATAGTGTAGACAAAAAGTTACAAGACAGTACCAAAATACCATACACAATATGGTACACCCTTCTCTTTGGCACACCAGTAAATCAACAAATGAGTATACAGTAAGTGTATTTTCTTTCAGCCATGTGCATAGATATAGTAATAAACACTGTTTCAAACCTCTGTTGCATTATATCTGTAAAACTGTGGGGTTATTTAACATTAACAATAAGCCAAAGAAAATTAAAGCCAACCATCATTTCTTCTAAAATGAATAGTTTATTCTACATCATCAAGCATCTTAATGACCATGGCAGCGAGCTAACTGCTTAGCTCTGAAGGATGTGACCCAGAGGACACATTATTTTCCTATTGCATTGCATAAAATCAAAAAGAAGGGTGGCATTGCTCAGTGCAAGCTGAAAACCCAGTAAAACCATGCTTATGCTGAAATCATTCTTCAATGGGTTTTAATTAAGTTTGATTTCCCAGGTGACAGAAAGGTGTCTGTCAAAATCCCCATAAAAATTGTGATTCTGATTTGTATCCACTGATGTTTTGCTTGCTGAATACAGCTTACAGAACAGTAAAGGCAGTATACATTCGTGAAAAAAAGAAAGTACACCCTCTTCTTTGGCACACCAGTAAATCAGCATATGAATAAGAATATATTATAGTTTAAGAAGAATGGTCAAGTGAAAGTCCAGACCTCAACACCATTGTGGTGGGATTATAAGAGAATTGGGTTCTATCATTTAATACAATACATTTAATATATCATTTAACTCTGGTTCACTAGGTTACAGACTTAAGATGCCATGAGCCTAAAATACTGTTGTTGTTTTTTTGTTTGTTTGTTGTTGTTGTTTTGTTTTTTTTGCTTTTTTTAGTTTTTGTGCTTTTTTTAGTTTTAGTGCTTGTTCAATTATTTTACGAAGAAATAGCTATTCGACCGCCGTTTGAAGATAGCCAATGACTCAGCTGTCCGGACCCCTAGGGGAGGTTCATTCCACCTCCTCGGTGTCAGAACAGAAAAGAGTCTTGTTGTATACTTACCTCTTACCCTGAGAGATGGTGGGACCAGTCGAGCAGTGCTGGTAGCTCTGAGGGTGCGAGGTGCAGTGCGAGGAGTGATAGCTTTTTGTCTTTGTAATAAATAATAACATATGCCTACTTCAAATAGGCTTGACAATTTTCTATTTGGTTTATATAATAAAAAATAATAAGAAATCACACTAGATTCAAGATATTGTCACTGGCTCTCATCTTGCCACAAGATGTCATTTATTTGCAGAAATCTTATTTGTTTCTTTATAAAAGTTGAGTGGACTGCTTTATCCTGGGCAAGGAATCCAGTGCCAATCCCAACTATGCTGGATACTAGGCAGGAGAAGGTTCCGTGGATGGTACAGGAGTTTCATTGGATCATACATTCACATGCACACGTTCATTCACTTCAGTACAATTTAAAAAAGCCAGTCCACCTACCTGCATGTGGACAGTAGGAGGAAAGAGAAGAAACTGCCAGCAAACCCACATGGACATGTTGTGAACCTGCAAAACTCCACTCTAGCTCTAGAACTATCCCATGTCCCTTTTTCTTCTGTTCCAAATACAAACTTGTCTTGTTTTAATTATTTCTTTTCAAGTATTATTTCCATATGTTTACAGACTCCTTTTTGGCAAATTTTGTTCTAAGTAATATTGATTTTTTCCCATAATTGAATTAATGTCAAGAAGAATAAAAAACCTGCTAATGCCACCTTATGGTGAAACCTAATCAGACAGCTTGTATGTACAGTAATGTTGTGTGTTTTCTGGCTTTGGATTCATTTGGATGTTGATGGCTTGACATTTTAAACCGGGTCACCACCCAAACAATCGCGACTGTATTCTAATGCAAAGGTTTGTTGCTACGTTGCTATGTAGATAGTTAATAAGGCCCTAAAATAAGACACACTGTAGTTGTGTTGTAGTGGGAAAGTGTAATGGGGAATTCCAGAGCTGATCACTGCCACAACTTGGGCTGGGTTTTTTCCTGCAACATCCCACAATTTAGATTGTAAACACATGGCAGAAGATCGTTTGGCTCTTTGTCTGTCCAAACATTCGATGCTGTAAGGGCAAAAATCACTGCTTATTGGAATGATAGAGTTACCCAGCCTCTCCCTGGATGACTTACTCTACAGCCATTTCAAGATCAAAATAAACGTTTTTATATATTAGCCTGATTTTTATCCTATTTAATAGATTTCTCTTTGATGATGATTACACACCAGTGTATAAAATATTCAAAATTTGGCTAAATATAGCTGAAACTCTGTGTGTATGTGCATGTGTGATGTCTGATTTTTGGCATGAGCATATCTCACACAGAGGCACATTTGCCTTGCTGCATTGTTTAGATGTTGAATCTTATCTCAAGCCTCACGCTTCATAGTTTTGGTACAAACCTCATGCTTTTTTGACAGTTTTTGAGTCAGTGGAGTCAATTCAAATACAGTATCTTGAATTTAATCAGATCCATTTTGTATTACCTATTACAAGATTACAGCAAACCAAATATAAGTTCATTAAAACCTAGTTCTAGTTTTGCGCATTTTAAGTATAAATCTCTAGAACGAAGCAAAGTAGAATAAACTGAGTCAAGCTTGCAATGAGAAAAAAATCAGTAAATAGGTTTAACCCTTTTTGTCAGAACACTGGAGTTCAGTCTTCTGGCAGAATGGAAATGGACGTACAGTATAGGATGTTTTCTATCAGTATAAAGAAACAAATTATGTTCTGACTGTGAATCTGATCTAAAATGAGTCAGGAATCTTGGTGGTTGATGAAGAAATACTTGGAGCATCTTATATTTTTCTTTTATTGGAACTTTTCTTTGAATATATTGCCCCAGTATTCTAGAGAAAAATAGAAATACTTATAAAACATTCCAAATTCCTGAGTGTCTACTTTTTATATGAGCTTCATATTAACCACCACTGTGGAGAGAGACATGACAAAGACATTCAATGATCAACATGGACACAATAAAATCAGGAGCAAACCTCATTTTTTGGCCTCTGATAAAAGACTTTTAAAATAGGTTGATTGCAATCTTATAGTAGGAAGAACTTAATAGTATATATAATGTATACATAGTACTTAACAGATATTTAGTGCAGAAATCTAGTGTGAGAAATTCATATGTGGTTTGGAGATAATTTCAATTCAGAGTCATATGGAGAAAGAGGAATTACTGCGCAAGATGGCAGATAAAATAATTCAGTTCATGTGACATTTTTCATCTTCCTGTTTAGTGACATTCACTAAATTGTTAAGCTGTATAGTTTAATCATTTACCTGATGGAAGTAGCTTGGCTGCATTCTTATCACTGGGTTTAACTTAATTAATTATCTATCATATTTATCCTAGGGGTTACACACAGCATGGCATTTATGGCGTTGTTGGTTGGCATTAAATTATAATGTGAAAAAAAGTTTCTTTTTTTTTTTGCTTGATTGTTCCCTGATGACATTAACAAAAAGTTGGTTCCCATTTTTAATAAAATATTTTTCCACATTATTTTTATATCATTTGTGGTTATTTATGGGTGAGTTTGTACTCGAACCATACAGTGGCATGGTGGCTTCAAACAGTTGGTATTTATAATGCTAAGAGAATTCGGGTTTTATGCACAAGAAAAAAAAAGTAGAGCACTCTCTGTGCAGTGATGATAGATGAGGTCCCTGGACTTCTGTTAAAGTCCACATTTTTTGGCTCATAAATTCTTTGATGTATGATATCATCCATCTGTGCCAATAGTTATGCTTCTTGTGACATTGGACTGACATTTTCAAGCTTTAGTTTGGAACTATAAATGTTATTACGTTTCATTTCTTTCTTACAGAGCTGGCTAAAAGACTGGAATATGATATTTTCAGGTTCTATTTGGCACGTAACTGATCTGGATATCTTTTCATGGCTCATGGTTGATGCAATTCATTCAGCTATATTAGTTTGTTATAGCAGTAAAACCTCATTGAAAATTCCAGACTGTCGAGGACATAGATTTAGATGAAGCATGCACTGATATTTTCTAAATGATTATTATCTTATAGATTATCAGCTTAGACATCATTAAAAACTATTAATACTATTAAGACTGATGGAACAGTGAAACTAGTTAGCAGTATGCCGCAGTGAAGTATGAATTTCTATTTAGCAATATATTATATGCTAATTATTGTTGAAATATTAATGCATTCATTATGACCCTTGTGAGCAAATCACAATCAATTTTATAAGATGACATCTGGGATTTTAACCTCATGTACATGTTCCTCTTCGACCACTCCAAAGCTGAGATTCTTATTATGGTCGCTGAGGGTACCTAACCAGAAATTTCCGGTGAGCGTGAAGTCTGAGCTTGTCGACCAAACCAAAGTGATGACGGCTTCAAAATTGATGTAGCCATGTACAACATCTCAGCTGATAAATGTATTTCTGTGTGTATATTTTTGTATTTCAAATTTGCCCTGACTCTA
Source organism: Tachysurus fulvidraco (assembly GCF_022655615.1). Taxonomy (NCBI): domain Eukaryota; kingdom Metazoa; phylum Chordata; class Actinopteri; order Siluriformes; family Bagridae; genus Tachysurus; species Tachysurus fulvidraco. The sequence goes on from NC_062527.1 coordinate 5,983,753, forward strand.
ACAAATACGCCTTCATACAAGTGGGATCTAAATGAGTGATGTTTACGTGCATTGCTTAATAAAACATAATTATGGTTAAATAAGTAACATTTACTGAAGGTTTGGGTCGTTTATAACAACACGACTCAGACGGTAGTTACTCTAATGACAGCTCATATACAGGGTCTTGTATGGCATACACTCCATATAATCTAATACAAACAATAGTTATTATTTTATTGTGTTATTTAACAAAGAAAATCATTGATGTGGTGATGGTTTTGGTTTAAATATATTTCTTTAACCTTTTTTAGTTATAGTCATTTCCAAAGCTACAGGAAGGAAAAAAGAGAGGATATTGAATATTTGTTTTAAAAGGAAAACCTTTTATTTCTTCTCAGATATTTGGACTTCACTATACATTTTAGAACTATAGAACATCTACTAAAGAAACCTTTTTAGCTTTTAGTTTTCAGCTCATGCATTCGGTTCTCTCTGACCTCTCCAAAAAGGTGCTACTGCATCCGACATACCATATAAGCACCTCTGTGCACATCTTATCCATTAAATCAAGTACTGGTACTCAGTGGTGTTATTTAAATGATTAATGCAATAGAACACTTCTATAAAAACTTATTTGAAAGGGGAAAGGAAACAATTTATACTTTTGAAAATTTAAATGAACTAAATAACAATATATCTATTTGCATGTGTCTTATTACATTTCCACTGTTTGTAAAACTATGATGAAATGAGTTGGGTTTGTTCTCAATGTCACAGCATTGAAATCGATGAGGAAAATATTTGTGATATTAATATTCAGCTACGAGTCGGTATGAGATCTTTGGATTCAAACCATCCAACATTATAGTCAGTATAAAAACAGAAGCAAATTCTGATGTCAAAAGCTAAAAAGAAGGGTCTTCTTGGGGTCCTAACATTTTGTAATTAAAATACAGTTTACTTTTTCAATAGTGGAACTGAAACAAACCTCTTTTGAAAAAAAAATCCACTTCTCTAAACAGTACTATTTGTATAGTATATATTCTCATAAATTGGATTACACACATACAGTATCTCACAGAAGTGAGTACACCCCTCACATTTTTGTAAATATTTTATAATATCTTTTTATGTGACAATACTGAAGAACTGACACAATGTAAAATAATGAGTGTACAGCTTGTATAACAGTGTAAATTTGCTGTCCCCTCAATATAACTCAACACACAACCACAACCAATGTCTGAACCACTGGCCACAAAAGTGAGTACACCCCTAAGTGAAAATGTCCAAATTGGTCCACCATTATTTATGTGGCCACCATTATTTTCCAGCACTGCTATAACTCTCTTGGGCATGGAATTCACCAGGGCATCACAGATTGCCACTGGAGTCTTCTTCCACTCCTCTTCCAAGGATGCCCAACAGATGCTCAATAGGGTTTAGGTCTGGAGACATGCTTGGCCAGTCCATCACCTTTATCCTCAGCTTCTTTAGCAAGAAAGTGGTCGTCTTGGTGGTGTGTTTTGGGGTCGTTATCATGTTGGAATACTGCCCTGCAGCCCGATCTCTGAAGGGAGGGGATCATGCTCTGCTTCAGTATGTCACAGCACATGTTGGCATTTATGGTTCCCTCAATGAACTGTAGCTTCCCAGTGCCGGCAGCACTCATGCAGCCCCATGACAATTCCACCACCATGCTTGACTGTATGCAAAACACACTTGTCTTTGTACTCCTCACCTGGTTGCTGCCACACACGCTTGAGACTGTCTGAACCAAATAAGTTTATCTTGGTATCATCAGACCACAGGACATGGTTCCAGTAATCCATTTCCTTAGTCTGCTTGTCTTCAGCAAACTGTTTGTGGGCTTTCTTGTGCATCACCTTTAAAAGAGGCTTCCATCTGGGACAACAGCAATGCAGACCAATTTGATGCAGTGGTCTGGGCACTGACAGGCAGACCCTTCAACCTCTGGCAGCTTTCATACATCTATTTCCCAAACACAACCTCTGGATACACTGACCACGTGTACTCAACGTCTTAGGTCGACCATGACAAGACCTGTTCTGAGTGGAAACTGTCCTGTTAAACCACTGTATGATCTTGGCCACTGTGCTGCAGTCTCAGTTTCAGGGTCTTCTTTTAGCCTACACCATCTTTATGTACAGTCGAGCAACAATCTTTTTTAGATCCTACAGACGAACCTCCAGTGACCAGTATGAGAGAGTGAGAGCGATAACACCAAATTTAACACACCTGCTCCCTATTCACACCCTTGTAACAGTAACGCGTCACATGACACCGAGGAGAGAAACTGGCTAATTGGGCGTAATTTGGACATTTTCACTTAGGGGTGTACTCACTTTTGTTGCAAACTGTTTAGACATTAATGGCTGTGTGTTGAGTTATTTTGAGGGAAAGGCAAATTTACACTGTTATACAAACTGTACACTCATCACTTTACATTGTAGCAATGTGTCAGTTCTTCAGTGTTGTCTCATGAAAAGATAGAATAAAATATTTACAAAACTGTGAGGGGTGTACTTACTTCTGTAAGATAATGTACATATAGATAACCTTTTTCATACTGTGAGACTTTGTAGACATTGTGTATACATGATACATAGTTCAATGTGCTGTCTTTTGACGAGTTCATGCTACAGGCAAACATCCAAGAGATTTGTGGAAATGTCTAATATGACACGCCCTTATCACTGAGACACAGAGTGAAGATGACTGGTTGTTTTTCAGCTGTCTAGAAAGCAAAAGTGACGTTAAACCTGCTTCATAACCACAAGCATCTGACGTCAGAAAAGCTACATGGCTTTTTTTAGGAGTCTCACGGCCATCAGTAGCTGTGATGTTATTTAAGTCGTTGTGCTGCTATTTTTGAGGCCGTGAATACCAGGCCGAGTTGACTCACAGTGCCAGCGGTTGTGGTGGAGTTCCTCCGTACTGGTTAAGATTGCCTTTATCTTCTGATTCGTCATCAACCAGCCTGGAGACAAACGTCAGTGCTAAAGGTTGGTTCTGTCAACTCCATTCTCCTGTCAACATTCAACAGTTAGTTTCTATTCGGAGAGATGCGCTCTAAAAAGAGCGCTGAGCAAACCAAACCTTTCCAAATTTACTTCTGATTTTATGAGGAGCGTAACCGTGAGTGAGTGAGTCCCTGCACACTGTGTTTATAAAGCAATACTGGCAGACCAAACCATAAGTCTTATTTCCTGACATGGAGGCATGTTATGACCTCTGTCATTTTGGTCTGCGGTGGAGAACCTTGTGGCCAGTCCCAGTCCTCTCCCTCTCACTCTCTGTAATTCATCATTTACAGCGGGTGGCAAATCGGAAGCGAAGCTGTTTTCTGTTCAGTGCTTGCTCTGGATTCAGAGACAAAACCTCCTAGTAGAGAGAAAGAAAGAAAGAAAGAGAGAGAGAGAGAGACCCTTTAGGACATTGCAGCGGCATCTTCTACATAAGTTGTGAGCTTTTGTTTACCATCAGTTAAAAAGCCTATGAAGCCATGTAAGAGCCTATGAGTGAACACTGAGGTTGATTTGTCACATATACCATACAAATTACTATATGCAGTTAACACCGATTACAAATTAAATACAAATCAGGGATAATAAAATAAAATAGAACATATGAGGCATGTAGGGAAAATATGCTGGAAAATTCTGAATACAGTGACTACAATGATTAGATCTGTATTTATTCAGAATAATGAATATGATATAGAAAGTTATTCTATTAGAAAGTTACTAATATATTAGTAAAGTGCAAAAATGTGATCTTTATTGTGGCACAATCTGGATTGTCCTCTCTTTGATACATTGCTTTGCATATGTTCCTTGTGTTTCAGACAGAGGTGGGAGTAAGTCACACATATGCAAGTCGGAGTCAAGTCTCAAGTCATGAGTGTCAAGTCAAAGTCAAGTCGAGTCTTTTTTAATATTTGTCAAGCAAGTCTCAAGTCTCAAATATGCGACTTAAGTCTGACTGGAGTCAAGTCATATGACTCGAGTCCCCCATTTCTGTTTTCAGAGGTGTCTGTAACATATTCCGATTTCCTCCCCAATCCAAAGGCATCTCTAAATTTTCTGGACTCTTTATGATGAGTTGGCACCTTGTAGATAAATGGATGCTTATAACTAGCAAAAATGCTCATAAAAATGGATATGTAATCCATAAAACCAAAAGTCCTCCACCACCTGGGTTTATACGAGTTTTACTATGATATTTTCATCTAAATATTTGTCTGAATTTTAAGGCCTCTTGTTAGCAACACTCACGTTATTGGTGCTGTGTTTTCAAACAAATTCAGTGTTGTGACTATAATTAAATTCTCACCACAGACTATAATACTATAATTTGTATATTGGCTCAAAACACAGGAATTGTGTTGTATCTATCCAAAGTAAGCATCATATTCCATAATTACAACAGGAAATAATTCTCATAAAGTCAAGCAAGACTGCTAGCATGCACACGCTATTCACTCGTGAATGTGTTCCAAGACATATCTGGATTAATGCGTGTACCACATGAAAGCTAGCATCTTTCCCACACTATCCTAATTAAAGCACAGCCTTAGGCTCTTTTATGTGCAATGTCCCCCCCCCACCCCCTCTCACTCTCTCACCCACACACACACACACACACACACACACACACACACACACACACACACACACACACACACACACACACACACACACACACACACAAAATATTTACAAGAGGAAATTGCTGCTCAGTGTATAAAACCTGAAGCCGTGTAAAGTCTACAGCCAAGACAACTGATCAGAGGCAGCTAGTTAAATGCCAGAGAACAGATCAGAGATGCTCCTGGACCTAAAAGTGATTCGTATTTGGCTTGATTCACATCCACCATTTATGTGTGTGCGTGTGTGTGTGTATGTGTGTGTAGGGAAGGGATACAGAGAGACAACACATAATGGAGCCAAAAGTGTGAAGTCATGGATCTACATAGGCATGAATGACAAAAAAAACAAAAACAACAGCCAAAGGCTATAACACCGGTGCTGCGTTCTTACACAGTTGATCTGAGAGAAGAGCGTGTAATAACTAATGATGAATTCATCATGTAATATAAATGGAGCTGAATTCTTTAATATAGGCAAAACATGAGAAAGTTTCTCTTTGTTAGATCGTAAAACCAAGAAAAGATCATTATTAAGCTTTGTTATATTCTAACAGCAAGTTTGATGTCGAGAAACGGGGTTCAGTTTTATCTATAATAATGTCACAATGAGAGATATAAAGGTCAGTTTTTTGCCTAGAAGATCCAGTATTTCTTGCCACTTTCACACTTATAATAATGAGATTAACGAGTCTTGCCAGAATTTTACCTCAGAATAGAATCTCATAGTAGACATTTTTCTTACATAATATCACCACATTGTCATGTCATTATCCTCTTAAATTAATTAATGTACTGTATTTCAATCTATCTCCTGTGGTCCAAAATATGCAGAACCAAGAAAAAAAAAAGATCTCTTTTACCACACACAAGAAGCCCGAAACATCTTTCTTCGAACTTAAAACACACACCTCAAGGAGCTTAGCACATTTAATACTGAGCTCTAGCACTCGGAATGATATGTGGCAAATGGCTGGTAAAAATTTAGAGCCTACTGAAGTCTGCCAGTTTTCCTCTTGCTCTATAAGGGGTCTCCCCCCAGCTGAGCTGAGCCAAGCAGAGTGCGGGCTGTGATTGGACAAGGAGGGATGTGGGTACGTCAGTTTTTTCACTCCACACACTCCACACCCCACACATCATGTCCTGCTGAGCTAGGTTTAAAAATATGGAACTTATTAAAGCCATGCAATCTTACGGCTGCCCACCTTGCATACAATTTAAAGGAGTTGAGAAGCTATCACACAGAAAAGCTGCTGTGTCTACACACTGGAAAGTACCTCTGTGTTAAATGATTACATCTAAACTGTGATTTTTGTTGTTGGCTTTCATCTCTGTGGTCTGCAAGAATTATTTTTGATTGTCGTTTGAAGAGAGTGCCGCCTCCAAGTTCTGTCAAAGCAACTAACCCTGATCATATAAATAATTACTTCAAACATGATTTAAAAAAAACATGACAAAAAAAAAAAAAAACAGGGAACGGACCTACAGTATAGATCATCACACTCAGTGATGCCCAGAGTCCAGCACAGATCGAATTCCCAGAAGTTGGATGGCATTCTCATTCATGTTGGAGTTTTGGATGTACAAATCCCAGTGAAAAGTCAGAAAGGACATCTCCAAGCTGGCCCTAGTACACTGCCCTCCCATGGATAAAGCCTGCAATTACACTTGGCCTATTTTACCAACACATAGTGCTCACCCTTGTCTTTCTTTAAACTTGTCAGTGTAATTGTTACCAGATTCGCTGTATTAATACCATCCAATTTATTAGGAACGCCTGTAACCCTGCACATTCATGCAGTGATCGATTGGACAATCGGGAGCACAGAAAAACATCCATATATACAAGTTGAGATTTAACGGAGCAATGTTCATCTTTTCCTTTAAAAAAGCATGACTTGAACTTTTCTCATCTTCAGCTGACTGACGGGAGTAAAAACCCGATCTAGTCTTCTGCTGCTCTTCTTCTCACCCTGGTTGAAAGTGATTAGATAAAGAGCGATTTCATGACTTCTAAAGTCGTTTCTAAGCAAGCTAGAGTAAAACAAATCCAGGCTTTTACAATGCTTACTGTTGTAGAAGATGCACCCCATTGCGTATTTTACAAATAATTGTACACCACAGAAAAGAAAACTGATGACAGATACAGGGAACTGAAGTGAAACACACTGGAGTGTCGACATTCGCTTGAGGGATCTGAAGACCATCTTCTGCAGAGACCACAAGAAACTTGAATGCCTCAAAACAGCTAAACAAATCACACCAAGCTAAGCATAACCAGATACATCTGTACCCACCACAAATGATACTATATTACCACAGTTTTCCTGCTGCCAAACTCCTGTTCCAGTCCTGCAATGCCCAAACAGCTGTAGACTTTATCACAGATCTGCCCGTGTCTCCAGGCTAAACAATCAACTTGGCCACAAAACACTGATTTCAGTATCTCTCTGACTCAGACCTTTTTCTATCCTACCAGCAGAATGTGTTTCATCACATTTTCAGATACTGTACTTCAATGGATCCCAGAAGGTCCATATCAGTGGATATCACGGAGGATTGAATGGTAGACCAAAACTCAAGCATGGGGGCATTTATGAAGAAAGGAAGAATGTCTTTTAGTTTGACATCTGGCTCACATCCCCAGGCTAATGAAAGCACAGACTGAGAAACAGGTCAGTTCCTGCTGTTTTTAATGGTAGGACCCAGAACTATCACCACCAGATATATTATCACTCCATACACTTCACCATGCTCTGACAGATTATCCAAACATCAAGACTCTTCTCTGCTCTGGCACTTGCCAGGTAGAACAAACTTCCCCTAAATGTCCAAACAGCAGAGTCAATGAAAAAGCCTACTTCATGCAAACTCCACACACACAAGGCGGAGGCAGGAATCGAACCCCAACCCTGGAGGTGTGAGGCAAACATGCTAACCACTAAGCCACCGTGCCCCCTCAGTTCAATTCAATTTTACAAATTTTATTTGTATTGCACTTTTAACAATGGACATTGTTTCAAAGCAGCTTTACAGAACTGAAGAAATATAGTACAAAAGGTTCAAGATTAATATTAAACATATTCAGATGTGTTTGTATTTATCTCGAATGAACAAGCCTGAGGTGACTGTGGTGAGGAAAAACTCCCTTAGATGGGAAAGGAAGAAACCTTGAGAGGAACCAGACTCAAATGGGAACCTCATCCTCATTTGGGTGACACTTGGTGGTGTGATTTTAATTTATTATCAACACCTTATTCAGTGTTTTTATGAATAATGTCCTTTTTACAGTCATATACAGTCAGACAATTGTGTATTGATTAGGAGGTTGTTGTCCTCAAAGACCACATTTCCATCAATCCCATCTGCCAGTCATCTTCACCTGCACTGGTCACATCTCCACAATACCTGATACAAGACAACAGGGACATTTATCTCGATCTGTCCTGTCCTGTCATTCTGAAAAACTGTGACTAACCATAACATCATTCTTATAGTGTAGTCTACATGTATGTATATCAAAAACACATGCTAACTCCATAACTACTTGGGTTTATTTTCTCTGTAAACCAAGCACTTTTGCCAAGTCACATTATTTTTAAGCGACTACTTATTTCTTACTTCTAAATTCATTCTGATTTGAATTCCTCGAAAAAAAAAGAGAAACCAACAACAACAACTTAGAAGTGAATGAAGGAATACATTTATGAATGATGAAACACATCTTCATCAAAAGTTAAAGAGGTTAAACTGACAAACCCCTAAAATATAATACAATAAAAAATAATAATAAAAATGACCCAAATAAAGTGTCTAAAACATGAAATCTTTCAGAGCCTTTCAGAGCTCACTGTAATCGCTCATTAGTAAGGTATTATAGATGACACACTATTGACTTCTCTTTTTTTTTGACAAAAATTCTTTATTCATTCATTCAATTCATAGCAACTCTTGTGAATCAAATCATATGATTTGTGATCAAGTTGTTTCATACCAAGTTTGAAATAAAGTCAGCCCCCGTAACCTTCGCTCGCTGGACTACACACGCACCAGACTGACCTTTTCTGAGGTGTTCTTAACATCATAGTGTGCTTTGATGTGACATTGAGTCAGCGTTGTTTGCAGATTTAGAAGAATCCAGTCTATACAGAGGGATGAATCAGTGCAGTCAGCGCTTTTGATCTGGAAGAAGACCATGGGAATGTAGGAAAGTAATAATCAGTAATGTCTCCTCTGTAATCCAGCACTGAGTGGCCTCTTCCGTCCTGCCTGTTTCCCAAGAAAAGCCGCCAGTGATACATATCCTGAGTGAGGTGTTGAGATTTATGTCTGTCCTACACCACACACATTCACAGCCTCTGAAGTAGAAAGACTAACGCTAATGGACAGCCGAGTGTGTAGGGGTTAGTGCAGGGTTATGTGATCTGTGTGTGTGTGTGCGCGCGTGTGTGTGTGTGTGTGTGTGTGTGTGTGTGTGTGTGTGTTCCTGGAAGCCTGGTACAGGAAGCGAGGCTGTTTAAGCGAGCATTCCAAACTCTATGGTTTGTGCTTTAAAAGCAAAAGCTCCCTTTCATTGTGACTCTAAGGAAAGAAAAAAAAAATCACCAAACATAGGACACAGTCATATTACCAGTAATCACTGAAGAGTCCCATTGTACAGGTCTCAACCTGTATCATAGCTACACATTTTGGCTAGAGGCTGTGCCCAGTGTTAGGACCACACAGCTGAAGCACAATCAGCCCTCTGTTGGAAAGGGTAATTATTTGGAAACTGACTGGCAACACACCTTACCTTCTCCTGACAGCTCCATTAAACCTGACGCGGCCGTGGCGACCCCAGGAACAACAGTCCCCTGATGAAGGGGAGTGTGTAGCATGACATGCAACACTAACAGCAGAGATTTCCTGTTCTCCATTCGTAAAACATCACAGGCTGAGATTAGACTGTATATAAAAGGGAAGTGTGCACAAGGCACCACATGGCATCAGCGGCTCACTTAATTGCTAATTTGTTACGTACAAAAAAGGATGAAGGAAATTGAGATATATTTCAGCAGCAGGGCTGACTGTGTGTTTTGGATGTTGCTGCTATTTTCTAAACATTTTGGGTGCGTGCCGCTTACAGGAGAGGCGAACAGCGGGCTTTTGTGGTGTGTCCTGAAGCTAAGTGTGCTCGGCCTTGTGGTTTTCAAGCAGCTTTGGGTTAAGTCTGTATGCTTTGACCAGCGTGTCTGTCTAACAATGCAGACAGAAGCCACACACTATAATGTCTAACTATGAGAAATATGACTGCTAAAACAACTTCAGACTTCTAATCTAAGACACCATGATGTACAACTTTTTGGTCTTTTGATGATTAATATTCAAAAGATTATTATGCTTCGGATCTCGATCGATGCCTCATTTGAAATCTTTCGTCGTTATCGCTACTTTGATGAAGTGTTTGACCAATGCATATGGTGTTTGCACACAATTTTCTAGAAATGTTGAAACTATATTAAAACAATTTATAGAATATATTTGTCATAATTTATTTAGTCATAATGTACTGTATACAAAAATATATTATGGATAGAAATAAATAAGAGAACATTATTAAGAGTGGGCTACTGCTCCATAAACTTCATACAGACTGGTGACTGTACAGGGATTTCCCACCAAAAATGAATTCATAATACTGCTACTAATAATAAAATAATAATTGTCACATAAATATTAGTTGATTGTAATAGTCATTATTTATTGCATCATGAGTGTGATTAGGGGGGGCACGGTGGCTTAGTGGTTAGCATGTTTGCCTCACACCTCCAGGGTCGGGATTCGATTCCCGCCTCCGCCAAAGACATGCATGGTAGGTTGATTGGCATCTCTGGAAAATTGTCTGTAGTGTGTGATTGCGTGAGTGAATGAGAGTGTTTGTGCTCTGTGATGGGTTGGCACCCCATCCAGGGTGTATCCTGCCTTGATGCCCGATGACGCCTGAGATAGTCACAGGCTCCCCGTGACCCGAGGTAGTTCAGATAAGCGGTAGAATATGAGTGAGAGTGAGTGAGTGAGTGTGATTAGGGCATCTTTTTTCTCACCGTTATCAAAAGATTTTTCTCTAAATTCTAATGATTTATATCTAAAAAACAGTCTTCCTGTAACATCCATCTATCCAAAGCTGAGTGCACACCAACACAGTGTACGATCACACTCAGACAATTTAGAGTCAAACAGTCTACAGCGCACAACTTTGTACTAGGGGTAGAAATCTTAGAACCCAGAGGAACCTCCTGAAACACAGGTAGAACATGCAAACTTCACATACACAGAGCAGAGGCAGAAATCGTACCTCGAACCCTCATCCTGAAAAAAAAATGCATCATTATTAAGACATGCTGCTTGAAGGACTTTATTTTGAGTCACAGTAGCACTGTAAGCATGTCCCAAATTTATAAAAGATTCGGCTAGTGGGTCCAGAGAACTGGTCTGATCTTTCCAGAATCTAACAAATGCAGGAGTATAAATGATATCACTATAGTTTTCTATCAGTTATGCTATGTAATTGTCTTTTTTTAATGTAGTTAGCTCACTTAATAATTTACATTTGATAGAAGAAAATAGTCTGGTTAAAGAGGTAAATAAATAATGTACTGCAAATTATCTGTTATTATGTTTTGGGAATGAAAAAAATACTTTCTCCAGCAGCTGTTTTTTTTAGCCTTGCAGCCATGAGTACAAAAACAGATCTGAGCACTAAACAGATACAGATACGGTTAATGGTAATGGGGTGTGTGTGTGTGTGTGTGTGTGTGTGTGTGTGTGTGTGTGTGTGTGTGTGTGTGTGTGTGTGTGTGTGTGTGTGTGTGTGTGTGTGTGTGTGTGTGTTTGTGTGTATGTGTGTGTGTGTGTGAGGAATCTAATGAGGAAGCTATCTAAGAGATCAGGCATATGTTGAGTATGCGTAAGCAATAAAATAAAGTCCTATAAAAAAGCCCCTTTTACAATTTTTAATTATTATTAATGATCATTAACAAAATACTATAACTTCTAATCTGCGCATACTGTACATTAAATCTTAACAATATTATTTATTATCTTGTTATTCTGACTTGTTTAGTTGTTTTTTTTTCTTAGTATCTAAATATTCTGACTTGGTAAGTTGGTATTTGACTTAGTGTCTAATTATTTTGACTTAATTTGCTATTATGACTTAGTATCTAATTATTTTGACTTAATTTGTTATTATGACTTTCTCGATATTCTGACTTAAGTTGTTAGTTTCACTTAGCATATAATTATTCTGACTTACTCTGATCTTATTTTGATTTCTCATTATTCTGACTTAGAGACTTACTGTTAATTCGTTGTATTGAGCCTGTGCCTTATTTAAACCCCGATAAGCAGCATTATATAAGCTCCAGTGTTGATTGTAGTGTTGTTATTGTGTTGCCATGTGTACCCTAATTTTGCTCACATGTCTGCATGTCTTCCATTGTATTTTCTGTACAGGTTCACGCCTTTTTAGTTTACAGTTTTAGTCGTTGTTTTGCAATCCATATAGCAAAAATCTGTTCTTGCAATTTATTTGATCAACTTTTTTTTCTTTTCTGCATATAAACTCACAGGATGCTATATTGCTTATGAATAATGTAGGTGATATATTCTGCATATGGTCTGTACTGTATGAGATGAAAACTTTTTATGACATCCCATACAGAAAGAAGCTCTTCCATAACCAAATGACTTATTATTCAGAATGTAACCAATAACAAATGCTAATAAAGGACTGAGTTTCCACTACTAACTAATCATTTAAATAATTATTATGGGTCATGCTGTTTGTTATAGGAAAATTATCAGTGCCTGCAATGTGTTTGTGTGTTGTTAGAGATGACAAGATATGTGTCTGTGTTAATTATTTCAGCAGAGATCTCACAGTTTTGTAAAAAGAACTTATGAGATAAATAGTGGTTCTTTTGTTTTAGTGCTCCTAATCTACCACTGAGTATTTAGTAACCATTTATTCTTGCTTGCTTCATGCACTGTCAGGGTTTTGTCTTCTGCTTCTTCTGTTTCTATAGCATTTATGGAGATGTATTTAATTCTTACATGGATATACCTCACATATTTGTTAGCTTTAATACAGTATATTTCAAGCTGCTATACTTTGCTGCTTCTAATGAGATTTTCATAAGGCATAGAGTCAGGAAAATGGTTAATTTGATTTAGATTGGTTGTTAAATGGATCCATTTTTGCACAGAAAAAAACCCCAGAACATTGCAGAAAAACAGTTTCACTCTGCCAACTCACATGTTCAAGAGAGACAAACTTTAAGGCACCAAAATGTTCCAGCTCTTTACAAGATATTTTCCATCCAATTAATGGGGCCAGGTTAGGGTTATGGTTCGAAGCCTGTGAGAATTCAAATAGTCATATTTGAGCTCCTCTGAGGTTTTAGCTGGACAAATGACTGAAATGAGCATTGTTGGTTTAGTTCTGCTTTCTTTCTTTAAATAGAAAACAGGAAACAATTATTCTGTAAAAGGCTGTTAAAGTTATCAGCTGAAGACATTTGGTGAAACACTCCTGGGGTAGCTGACCCTCCCAGTAAGGAGCCAGTGTTTAAAAATAGCCTGAAATGTATGTATCCACGTGTGTGTCCTGGTCTATAGAATACTGTGGATTGTTTAAAGAGCTTATTGAACTGTGAAGAGCACTCCAAGGTTCAGGAAAGCCCCCCAGGTACTCGCTCCGAGAACTCGGAGTACTGACAGGAAACAGACAGATTATATCTGTTAAAACCAGGCTAACCAAACAAGCCACCAATCTATCAAACAGATACTGGAATGAATATGTCATGCCATTTACCGTGCCATTAAATACTATGTTCTGTGACACTGATCCAAGTTAAAAAAAAAAAAAAAAAGATTAGAAAAATGTGAATGACAGCAATCACAACATCTCATCATTCATTTAGCTTTCCAGTGAACTACCTACCATTTTTTTCACCTTAAAAACCACAATAAATCACCAATCCAAAGCATTTAAATTTCTCTTCTGATATGTTTTGTTTATTTGTATTTATTTGTTTTACTTGCTATAAGCTACATCTGACTGTCAAATTGATTCCACTAAGTAATATCCAACTAATGCGTTTTTACTCCCCTGCTACACCCACAATGTTTTTTAATCACGCTTTGGTTATAAAGTTGTATAATATAACATAATGTGATGTTAAACTATAAATATGAATTTACGCATTTTGGGGAATAAAACACTTGTAGTAAATCAGAAGAAAAATAAGACTCAGTGTTAAAAAATACAACTTGTGGTCTGGTTTGCAGTTCTCATAAATTTGTGTTTTTATAATTTCATCTAAATAATGAGGATTAAATCAAGACAGTCTAATTCAACCACTGGAGGTGTTCCACACATGTACTAAAGTAGATCTCATATAACTTTTTTCTTGACCAAAACTGTTTGGTATACCACACTTGACATTTTCTTGTTTACTTGTGCCACCAAAACAGCTCTAAATTGTTGAGTCATGAACTTTACAAGATCTGTGAAGGTGTACTGTGGTATCCCGCCCCAAACCATTAGCAGCAGATGCTTTATTTGCTGTAAATTGTAAGGTGGAGCCTCCATGTATCGGACTTGTTTGTGCATCCTTCAGATGCTACATCAGTTTGAAACTATGAGAATATAAAGGCAACATCTTCACCTCTTTGTTATGTTCTTCAAACCATTTCTGAACAATGTCTGCAGTGTAGCATTAGGTACATTATCCTGTTGAAAAAGACACAGCCATTAGGGAATATGTTGCCATGAAGGTACGTACCTGGTCTGCAACAATGCTTAGGCAGTTGCTAGATGTCAAAGTAGCATCTACATGAATGCCAGGATCCAAGGTTCCCAGCAAAAGGTTTCCCAGAGCATCACACTGCCTCCATCAGCTTGCCTTCATCCAATAGTGAGTGTGCATTGTAGGTGCTTTCAGTGGTGATCAGGGGTCAGCATGGGCACTCGGATGCTCTGTGTAATATGTCAGCGCCAGCGTGAATGTTTTCAGCATTTTGCTCTTTGGTGAGATTGGACCAGATGAGCTAGCCTTTAAAAACCATACACATCAGTGAGTCTTGGGTGTCCGGGATTCTGTCACCGGTTCACCAGTTCTCCTTACTTGGAGAACTTTTGGTAGGTACTAATCACTACACACCTCACAAGACCTGCTTGGAGATTCTCTGATCTAATCGTCTAACCATTTATTCATTTCACCTGTCAGTGGTTTTAATGTTTTGGCTGATCGGTTTATATTTTACACATACAGTTATGTCATTCTGATTTGGAGAAATTTGATTTGATTGTTTTATCATGGCTGGATTAAACATCTACTTTGATTATTATCTTCTAATAAAGATTAGACATGAACAATTTATTGTAATATGTTATATGAAATATGATACAGAGGATATAAAAAGTCTACAGTACACACCCCTGTTAAAATGCCAGGATATTGTGATACAAATAAATCTATATAAAATATGGATCTTTCAACATTTAATGAGAAAAAATAAAATAATCTTGATTTAGCAATGTTATTTTACTCTTTCATGCAGAAAAGCTTAAATTGTTTGAAGATGCCAAAGATCTATCCTCGTTCTTTTGTCTATTTTGGAGGGACGTCCAGTTCTTGGTGACATCACTGTGCTGCTTCATTTCATCCTCTTGTCGATGATGTTCCAGGTTGTGGAAAGTGTTTTATTCCTCACTCCTGATTGATATTGTTGAACAATAAGATCTTGTGCATGATTTGTCATTACTTTGTGGCCCATGGCTCCAGCAGTCAGTTGAATCTGAGAATACATAGAAAATCCTACAGAAACTGCTGATCTTTATTTGTGGTTAATCTGACTCACTTCAGTAATCACAGCGAGATGATCATTGCTTTAGAACATGTGATTAATGTGATACCGAGAAAAGTTACATGCCCTTTTATAAAATGTTTTTCCCCCTAACACCTTGTCATGACGCGGGGTAAGGAAGCAGACAGCAGGATAGCAAAACAAACAGGGTTTGATAAAAAAGGGAACACGAAACAGGACACGGGCTGAAGGCAGGACAGGACAACAGTGACCTCGTTGCCTTGTGCATTCCGTGATGCACAAGGCAACGAGGCACAGTTAAATAGACACGGTGATTACAATAGAAAACAGGTGTGTAGACAGGGAGGAGCAGGCGAAGGCGGGGCAGACACGTGACGAGAAACATAAACAAACAACTGCACGTGGCCAAAGTCCGGGCTGAGTCATGACACACCTCATTTGGAATTTTGATGATTGTTATAATCATAATAAACCTGGAATAAATCTGAGATGATTAATCAGGGTTTGATTTTTCACATAAAAAAAGCAATTTTTTTTCAAACTATATTTATAAGGTGTACAATGTACACCTTTTAAACATACAATGGTATGCAATATTTAGTGTCCCGCTTTTCCGCTATAGATGTTCGGTACAAAAAAGTAATCATGAGACCGTTTGTCCAGACATTCTTGATCCAGTACTTAGTATAATTATCCATTAACATGTATAATCCATTAACATGCACATTATTGCCTTTCCCTGTCTTTCTCCTGTTTTTATTATCACTGTCTCTATGTATGTTTGAGCTACATGTGTGTCTTACGGGTGTCTAAGATTCCACAGGCTTCTTTTCCTAAGGAATTCTTTCCCTTGTTGCCTTTTCTCTGTCTCTTCTTCTTCCCACCACCATTGAGAAGGATCTGACCAGAGAAGCTGCTTTAGGTTTACACGTCCTGCCCATTGTTTGGAAGTTCACTTCCTGGTATGTGTTTTAGCAAATAAACAGCTGGATGAGGTATGTCTGAGTGGCAAATGGATATAAATCGCATGGAAATAAAGAAGAAGGAGCAATGTCTGCATGGTCCCCACTGAACTGTTTCCTCGTAGATATTCCCAAACCACAGACTAAAAAAATGAAGAGGACACCTGCTGGCCTAACAACTCACAGACTTCAGGTTAATTGTGCATTGAAGCTTCCTTGGGATCTGGTCCTGAAGAAGCTTCATAAACTTTCTTCACACAACAGAGTTTTTCTGCTTCATGTCTTTTTTTATGTGTCTGATGATTGCTTTCTGGCTATTTTTGACACAGACACATTGCAAATACCTGTAGTGGTCAGCCCTTCTTACCTTGCCAATTGTAGTACCTTGGCATCACATGACTCAGTCCTCTCAAGCAGGGTAATATCCATATGTCTCCTAATGCAGTGGGGATTGTTAATGGTGTGCACCACAAGCTGTTGAAGACCAGACCAGCATTAGTGCTTTCATCTGCATTCTGGAGGTTATTTGATTGGCCTCAAATCTTAGGGTCAGCAACAAAGACTACATTGCAGGGTTAAGTGATCCAGGACATTTTTTTTCCTGAATAAAGCTTTAGTATAAACAACTTCGGGGTCACTTTAATCAGCTTGTGTTGTTGTAAGATTAAGATAAGCTAAAATAATGCTCCACAATACTACATTAGATTTAGTTGATTATAGTGTTACTAGCTGGCAAACATTAGTCTAGCTTGACCAGCTCGACCTGTGTTTTTCAGCAGGGCTGGGTTCTTTTTTTTTTTTTTTTTGACAGACGTATTTATGTCAGATTCGAATCATGATTATGATATGGATGTCACAAGTAGGCCTTTCCTGATGGTGATCACACTAGAACAAATCCTTTGTTTGTCACATATATGCACAACAAAATTCTTTTTTATATATATTCCAGCTTGTTAGGGAGCATACAGTCAGCCATGATATAACAACTCTGGATTAGAGAGAGTTAAGGATCTAACAATGGCACCTTGGCAGTGCTGGGGCTTCAACCCTCAACTTTTTGATTGATCAGAAACCCACAGCCGTTACAACTGAACCACAATTAAATTTTCACACAGGGACAGTTTAGACATATCCCACAGAATGTGCTTAGAGCTTATATTGTGAGGTTAGAAGGTTCAAAATGGTATAAAGTGTTCAAGGGAAAGCCTGCACATTGAAATGGGCTACAATACATCCTGTGATCTGAAGGTTCCTCCTCTTAAATGTTATGTTATTAGAGATGTTGGATTACTATTAACATGGTAACATAATGACTTTGTTTGTTGCTAAGCTTTGAAACCTTGACGGGCTGCCAGGTGGCCCATAACCTTGATTTCAGTTTCAGCACCATTTAAAATAGTCAGAGGTTCTTCTTCTTTCACTATTTTTCCAGCCTTTGTACTTTAGATGCATGCGTATGTGGTACAGCCTTGCTGACAGTCTGGTTTTGTCTCACTAACTTAAACCACACGCTTGGCTGAAACTCCATTTATCAGCAAACACATCTATTGCCTCTCTGGCCAAAATCCTCAGATGAAGTAATGGGCAGTGTGATGTGACCCTGCTTTCAATCAGGTTCATCTGCGTATGCCATTCTCACAGTTGATCTTAGGCTAAAGGCTGCTTTGAAGCATTATGTAAAAGCTATCCAAATAGATCCTGGCTAGAAGATGGCATCTGTGTTTATGTGGACAGGTGAAACAGAAGACGGCGAGTGTTACTTTCCCAGCGCTTTCCTGAGTCATTTCAATCCTGGTGCCTGGTTTAGCCTTGCTTGCTCCACCTAAGTTTGTAAAGGAGGAATCCTAGCTCTTTGATGTGATCCCATGTTATGATATTCACCCGCCAATGCTTATCTGTTATGGTTTCCCCACCCTCCTTGGCTGTGCTGAAACCTGAACGATATATAAAATCAATAAGGGGAACGCCTTGAATGCAAACAGCACCTTCTATTCACCCTGTGCTCTAAGAAATGAGCCTGTGGTCTTTGGTGTAGCAGTAGGAAGTCAAACCCTCTCATTTATTATTTTGCAAAGGCCATGTTTTTCTAAGAATTAGAGATAAAAAAAGGGGAACAAGACTTAATGTCACAGCAACACAAAGAAACAGGCAGGATTGAAGATGATGTAAATGGAGCAGCGATTACATTATTCCCACAACAGAAAGGTCTCTGTTCTCTTTCCGCAGCTGGCCATTTCCTTTATCCCTCATTTTAAAAGAGCAAAAGGGCTTTTACTTGATTTTGTACACCTAATCATTTTAAGCATACTATCCATTTCAATTTTTTATTTTTTTTTTGCTCTAGTGCTATAAAATAAAAAACCGCTTGCCAGTATTCTTTGGCTACATTTACGCACATGGAGAAAATGTTATCATGGTGACTTTCTGGTTTATCATTTTTAATTCCTCCTCATGTCAGTGACTTGTATTAGCAGGGGATTAAAACTGTGTATTGCTAACACATTTTGATTTCATTTGCTAGGCTTTAATGGAGACCACAGGTTTACTACATTTTAAAGCAAAGTTTGCAGAGTGGTGAAGAAAATATTCCTTAATTGCCTTTTACACTCACTTGGCTGTAGGTGACTTTGCAGTAAGAAAGGAACTGCAGTGACATTAAATTGAGCTAAATGGAATTCCCAGCAGCGAGGTACAGTACATTAGTCCGGATCGGCAAAGAATCTTTTTTCCATATAGACGAGCTGGTAGAATTCCTGCCAAAATTCCTGGCTCACATGTGTCTTAATGGTGTCCTTGGGTTTTTAGATATTTATATGCCTAGTTTAAGGATATTGTTGACTATTTTTATCCTGTTAACAAGTCGGCATCTTAACAATTCCAAAAAACTAAAATAAATAAAGACAGAAAGAAAGAATGTAAAAAATGTTTAGTATTCTAGTACTTAAACTGCTTAACAACATATAAAAAAACATTTATTTAAATCTATACATATTTAAATGACTATATTTCTGAATTAAAATTATAATTTTATTTGAAGAAAAAATGTTTTTTTTCTTGTTACAAACTTTTTTCTTAATACCATTGGAATATATTTTTTTGTCTTTCTTAAATTGTTTTAAATTTCTTAAATTACCTTGCAGGGGGGCATGGTGGCTTAGTGGTTAGCACGTTCGCCTCACATCTGCAGGGTTGGGGGTTCGATACCCGCCTCCACTTTGTGTGTGGAGTTTGCATGTTCTCCCCGTGCCTCGGGTGTTTCCTCCAGGTACTCCGGTTTCATCCTCCGGTCCAAAGACATGCATGGTAGGTTGATTGGCATCTCTGGAAAATTGTCCATAGTGTGTGATTGCGTGAGTGAATGAGAGTGTGTGTGCCTTGCGATGGGTTGGCACTCCATCCAGGGTGTATCCTGCCTTGATGCCCGATGATGCCTGAGATAGACACAGGCTCCCCGTGACCCGAGGTAGTTTGGATAAGCAGTAGAAAATGAGTGAGTGAGTGAAATTACCTTGCATAAGATCTATTGTAATTTTATGGCAGGAATATTAGCGAAATCTTTGGAGTGTACTCTCAGTATGTAAATGATACAGCAGAGGAATTTTAGAGTGATTCACCATCACTTTATTTTGATTGTCACAAGTACATTTGTCGAGTTCTTAGTTTGTAATTCTCAGTCACTATTTATTACTGTGTTTACAACGATGCAGTGATGGACATTGTTTAAAGTTTGAGTCCTAGCTACATAAGTCTATATGCAGAATTTTGTTTAGAAATTACACACATCAGTAATTTCTACATAATATCTACATAATTTGTATCTACATAGTCACACACATACAAGCACATGGCGGTTTCCCTATAACAGATTCAACCGGAACGTTAATTCAGTTTACCCTTTTAAATATCTTGAATCTAATCTTTTTTTTTTTATTATTATTATAATGACAGTAAACCAAATCTCAGATTATTAAATCCTATTTTTAGTCATATTTTACTATTTTAAAGCTTTCATGTCAATTTCATGTGAGCTGCCAGTAGAATACAAAAAAGAATACAAAGCTCAAACATATGTGTAAAAATCCTAGATTTATTCATTAGTTTAATAAGAATTAGTTGATAAATGTGACTAGATTAAAGAAATTAAGTATTGCTAACAAAAATATTGTCATTATCTCAAAGTACATATATATCCATTTGACAAAAAAAAATTCACATTTGATTCAGTATCTCTATTTAGTAATTCATTGTCACATTAAGTTGTGTGTACACTTATGTCATATAAATGCACAATAATATCATTTGTGCTGCACTAAGTGCTATTATTAAGTAATAGTGTACGGATGAAAGCCTAACTGTGCATATATCATTGTAAAAGTCTTAATGTATTACATCATATTACATTTCCTACCTATTTTTTTCCAATATGGTAACTTGCTAAAATCTTCCATTTTCTACAAGTTTGAGCTCACAGTGGGATTGTCACAGTGGCGTCGTAGAGATCGTATTTCTGTTGCTCTGCTCGTTCATAAATGACATTTGACAGAAAAAATATCTATCCCTGATTTTTGCCAGTTATTGAAAAACTTTCTCAGACACTTCTATTCAAAAAATATGGCCACCTTTTTAAAGGTGTAATCTATTAGATGAGACTTTTGAGTCTGATTCCTGTCAAGGTTTCCCCCTAATATCTTCTCAGGGTGTTTTTCCCTGCCACGGTCACTGTCACCTGTCTTCCTTAATAGGGATGCATTAGAATTCTAATTTTAATTTATTTTAATTTATTTAACATAACAACAATTGTAAACTATTTTGTTATTGTTGTTGTTGTAGTTGTTACAGTAGCACTAGATAGCCACTCTCCTAGCATATGTAACAGTATTGCTGAACGTTATAGCCCTGTCAGTTTCCTGTGTGGGCTCCAGGTTTACATGCATCCATCATTACTATGTGAAACAAGCCTGTGCCTGTCTTCAAGATAACAGTTTATCTCATGGGAGCCTCCACCCCAGTTCCTCCTTTCTCCCCACAATACATTTCCATCAGTAGATGAAAGTTGTCTGAAATTCTTCCCCGACACTTAAACAGCGCTCTGTCTGTGTGGTCTGTCCAGTTGGAAGGGTGGAACATCAAAATACAGCTTGTCACCTCTGATGCTATGTGTCTGTGTGTATTTCTAAGTCAGTGTTGGTGGTTGTCACATCCCGGGGTCAGTGCTGTTTGTTATTCTTCGGAATTCTGAGCATGAGGATGAGGCGATGACTGATCCTTATGACAAAGGGTCAGCATTTTCTTTCACATGCCCTGCTCCAGAAGATGAACACCTGCTCATATCCTGTGATGTGTCTATGTATCAGGGAATTCCATTGGTTTATTTTGATGTTATTGTTGGAGGGATGTCGGACCCATATGCTTTGATTTGGAAGCAGATCTCAAATTCCTCTGTGAGAAGGAGAAGTGCCAGTGTGCTTCTTCTTAAAAATGAGCTGAAGTTGAAAAAATGAGCTGACCTCTCAGCATGCGTTGTAGTTTCCAGCACGTAATTTGTTTCCTTCACATTGCTATGTGTTTTTTTTTTGTTAGCTTTTTACTTTTTTGGTAAAATCCCAATTTTCTGAACCGTTCTGTGTTTTGCCATTGTTAAGTTTGTCTAATGATAACCTGTTGTATACATTTTGCAGTCTTATTTTCCAAAATCAGTATATCGTTATACTTCCTGGTTTTGACTCTAGCCTGATTTGCCTACTTCATGATTATCCTGCCATGGACACAGAGGATGATTCTTTGCCCTGAGTTGAACTGATTTTATACACTTGCATCCAGTCTCTATTTCCCACATGTACCTGAGGACCAATGATGGATTCAGTGTGAGAAGTGAGAGGCTCAATGGATTAATAACGAAAGAAAGTGGTGGTATTTCATATCGCCTGGATCATACAATGGCCCTGTCTCTGTCCCCAGGAATCTTTTTAGAATTTTTTAGGATGGGGAAACTAATCTCCAATCCCCATGAAGACAGTCAGCTTGTGGGAGGTCAAAACAAGTTTCTCCAGACTCTGCAGAAGACAAGATTCTTTCCACATCTTCTCCTGACTACACAGGGGATGTCTTCTGTCTTTGTCAACGATGCTGTTGCTCTGACTCCTCCTGCAACTTTACAGGACATCATCATCTCCCACCTCCAGCAAAGACCTCCCACCTCCCAATTCCACTCAGGTTGTTTGATCTCTGCCCCACTTCCTCCTGAATCTGCAAAGGACATCATTATTTCGCTACCCACTAAATCGACAGAGGAATATGTTGCCTTGCCACCTGCTGAGGAAGTCATCCATGAGCCTACTGCTGCATTCATGAATGATGTTCTTGTTACAATTCTTGAGTACTGAGTCTGTAGAGGACCTTGTTGCCTTCTTCTGAAACTGAAAATGATTGCAATTTTGCTCTGTATGTCCTGACCACTCTGGTTTTCTGGGCCACCTAATGCCTTTGTGTCTACAGCATACAGAGTTGTCTCCTGTGACACCACCAGGCTACAGCATACTACCTTCTTAACAATAACAACCTTTAGTCCTTTAGTGTGTACATTTTGGACCGCCTTCCCATCTTGTTTAAGAAGTTGTACAATACGGGGGTTCTGTACTGAATTTCTGTTCCCATTCTGCCTTATACTTCTCAGCATGATCCTGCTATTATCCTATGTGTTTTATTATAGTTCTCATGTCTTTTTTCTCTCTCAGTCTTGTCTCTGCCCCATCTGTAACTGGTGTTTTTGTAATTGGTGGTTTGTCCATCTGTTTTTGTGTCTCATCTTTGATTTATTTTGTTTATTTATTCCTTACCACATAATAACTTTGCAATGTCCTATTATGCATTATTTAGCCTAAGCTTTTTGCCTTAGGTTGGGTATTTATGTAGCACTAGTCCCATGATTATGGATTCATTTCATTAAAAATTGTCAACCTCTGTCACCGGCACAGACTCAGATTCTGTAATTATCTAAAATAAAATATATGCTGAGTTTCATGCTTTCTCTCTCAGTAGGCAAATACAAAGCCTCCAAGCAGCACAGGATAAATCTCTGTCTGTTTATACATGTAAATACTGTAGGTCTTTGTCTGAATGTGTGCAAAAGAATAAATGCTAATTAAATTAAACATATATACAAACAATTAGAAAGATTTTGAGATCTAGTAGAATTTGGCAGCATAACATATTAGAGGTAACTACCTTAATCAATTTGAAGAAACATCAATCACTTGATTTATCACTTGAACAACAACAGTATATTTTTTTTTCCTTAAAAAACTCTATAGTTTATAGACTGTCATTCCATCCATTGTAGATGACAAACATTAACATCTCCGTTCTGGCACCTAGGTGATGGAATGAACTTCCTCTACATGTCCAAACAGATGAATTACTAGCTGTCTTCAAGCGACATGTAAAGGCTCAACTTAACTGTACTGTCAACAACTATTACTTTGATTCCTTAGGGGAAAAAAGGTTGCATTAATTTTTCCCACGAATAAATATCCAAGCCTTATTAATGAATATGTGCTTTAGCGTAGCTATTTCATTCGCAGTCAATTCATGTGCTGAGGTTATTCAGATTATACACTTTGTAAATATATATGTACAGAGAGAGAGAGAGAGAGAGAGAGAGAGAGAGAGAGAGAGAGAGAGAGAGAGAGAGAGATAGAGAGAGAGAGAGAGAGAGAGAGAGAGAGAGAGAGAGAGAGAGAGAGAGAGAGAGAGAGAGAGAAGTAAGGCATGCACACTAATGAGGTAGGTATTTGGAAAAAATTAGTAATGCACTAGAGGGTAGTTTGCTATGAATGCATACTTTGAGAGGGTTTTTAGGGCTTCTGTGATTCAGGAGAAAGAAGGAACTGACGTAAATGAAGAATGCGTAAGCTGAGGTTGTGGGTGGAGTATACACTCAAATGAACCATGTTTTTCTGCTGAGTGATGTCATTGCTGTTGGTCTACTGGTATGACAACCACACCACTAAATTAGAGGGTACAAAATGTTCATGCATAATGCACCTTCTCACTTGTCAAGGGTCATATGTGCAATGCTTAAAGGTACTGTCAAATATACCACTTTATTAGGAACACCTGTACACCTGCTCTTTTATGCAGTTATCCATTTTGTACAGAGCTATATCTGTATGATTTTAAACTTTCTGCTGCCACAACATGACTGGTGATACCATCAATCACTTAGGTGTTCCTAATAAAGGGGATAGTGAATGTATCTGCTCCAGTCAAGGTCAGTGACTGGAGAAGATACATTTACTATCCACTTTATTAGATACCTAGATTTAGCTAAGTCGGACTAAGTAATCAGTGTGAAGGGCATTAATATAGCTGCTTTTTGATTTGATGAATTTAAAGAAGAGATGGCGACGTATAGAATCTAGCTAATTTGGTTGAACTCTGTGTTATGATCTTTTAAATGATATTCAACATGATATATTGTAATTGATTACAAATATATTTGTAATCAATTACAATATATCATGATATAATTGATTGTAAATGAGTCTGTCTGTGCTTTCCTTGTTTCTGTCTGCTGTCATTCCCTGCTGTTAATTGTTGGCCCCGCCCACTTATTTGTTACCATGGACACTAATTGTACCCAATCTTTCCTTTGTCATTGGTTCCTGTCACCTATATATTCTCTGTTTGTTCACTTCCCTGGTGCTAGTCGTTTCAATGTTCCTGTTTCCTGTCAGCTCTGTGTTCGGTCTCGTTTTGCCTGCCTGTCTGTGTACCTGTTTTTTGTCATTAAATCTCTTTACTGCATTTGGATCCTCATTTGCCTTTGCCTCACCGTGACAGTAATACAGTGAATATGACGTGATTAGTTTTGCCTTTAGAATTAGATTTGTCTTTCTGGCACAATACACGTCTTGTGGTAATCAAACCCTGTGCCGTCAATAGCATTAATTAATCACATCATATGTACAATATTTCTTCTCAAACACGCTAGAATTCCACATCATATCATTTTCTGATATGTTCTCTTTCATTATCATCATTTCCATTGCTTATTGTCCAACACATCAAAAAAAATATATTGTACTGTATGTAAGTCTTACAGTTGCATTACTACTGCACTTGAATTTATTATATATAGTGAATTGTATGTTGAAGTACAAGAATACTATATAAGATGTCTAGTGACCAAAATAACACTTTGTAGCGCTTCATAAACAGTATACTTAAATCTATTTAATGCTAAATACATCTCACTCTCTGTACAGAGAGGAATCCCACGTGAAAGCATCCAGACAGTAACCAGATTTTAGGATTGAAGTCCAAGTTTCCAATTTCTATCAAAAGATTCAATTTACAAAAATGAATCAATTTAAAACTCTGGCTTTTATAACAGTCAGAACATTGGCATTGTCACAATAGTCCTGTTTAATGTGTTGAACGTCTTGAGAAAACTAGTTGATAGATATGTGATTTTGATGTATTTGCTGTGACCAGGAATGCCATACTGGAGTATTCAGCAGACAAGTATTAAACAACGACTTAATGATCCACTAAATATTTCCTTCACCAAGTCCTAAAGTGGTATTGTGTTATTTATTTGTCATAAATTAAAAATAGTTATGAGGAAAAAAACCCAGACAGTTCATATCTAGCCAAAATCTGTGGGAAAACCACACACCTGGCAACGTACTGCATTCTGGTTTTGAGAGACAGACAGAATTGCATAGAAATTGAACAGGATATGTAATCAGCTGCATTTTCAGCCTCTCTGAGCTTTTTTAAACCATGGTCGTTTGCACGAATGCATAATTGTTTACAAAGGGTTAGAAATCACTGATAAGACTTTGCTGGATTTATAGGGTGAAACTATTCGGACAAAAAACACTGTTGGCAATTAAAAAAACTGTTGGCTCTGTGAAGAACTTTCAAAAACAGTTTCACTTTTAAATCCATACAGTATATTTTCAACCAGGACTCCGCAGAGTATTTAGTCCTTTCTGCGAAATTAATCACATATATTAAATTAACACATTAAATTAACCACATATATATCCGATTTCAACCATCCACTCATGTTTCCTACCATTTTGTGTAACCATGCTCCAACCATGCTTCATTGTGTATATGGTGTTCTTAGGATCAAACATAATATCTAACTTAACATAACAGCTGAATAATTACCAAAGAGTTCTGTTTTTTTTCCTAAAAGATTAAACACATGTATATCTGTGTTTCTCTTAGAGAATGTATGAGCTCTACATTTACATCATTTAGCAGATGCCCTTATCCAGAGCAACATGTTCTTTTTTTTTGTTATCTCATTTTATACAACTGAGCAATTGTGGGTTAAGGGCCTTTCTCATGGTCCCAGCAGTGGCCGTAGGAATCGAACTCACAACCTTCCGATTGGTAGCCCAACACCTGAACCACTAAGCTACCACATCCCACAGCACTGCCTAACAATTTTGGACCTTCAGTGAGAAGAGGAGAGAAGAGACTACGTGGTCTTTGAGGAAAACAACCTCCTCAATCAATACACAATTGTCAGACTGTATATGATTGTAGAAAGGACATTATTCATAACAACACTCTCCGGTGTTTATAATAGTTTATAATCCCACCCTCCAGTGTCACCCAAATGAGTCTGGTTCCTCTCCAGGTTTCTTCCTCTTCCATCTAAGGGAAAGCTGCTTTGAGACAATGTCCATTGTTAAAAGTACAATATAAATAAAACTGAATTGACTCGTTTTGTTTGAAATACAGGAATTGAGATTATTTCTGGTATTCCTGCTGCTTTCAGGTTGTCCTGCAAGTCTTTTCGAGTGCTAGCTTCTCTCTTTCCTTCCTCCTCATTAGTCTGAGAGTGTGTTAGGAAATCTTACTTCGAAGTTGATTAGTTGTAATTCAACTCGTTAAAATAACAGGGACATTGAAGATCTTTGTAGAATTTTCCAGCCGAGTATTGATTAATATTGTTGTTCCGGAGAACTTTGAGTATTGAATGATTGTTGCTTTATGTGTGAAATCTTCCCAACCAATGGCAACATCTTTTACAGTGACACCAAAATATTAACAAAAACAAGTTAAACAAGAACTTTCTGGTTTTCCCTATAAATTATTTCTTTTTTAAATATCTCTTTTACATGCTTATTTGTTTATAGTTATAATTACACAGTATATGTGTAAATTTAAAGTGGATAAATAGTATGCACTTGAGGTATAATAAAATATTATATAACAAACGAGGTGTCAATTTTCCTTAGGCAAAAATAGGATGGTCACAGTGCCATATCTGGTGATTGAATTATTTGTAATAAGAATATGTTGTATCAGTAGAAAGCTCAGAAGTGGGAGTGGGGGTCTATATAATATAAATATATAAACACATATTAATTAAAAAAGGGTAAAGGTAAAAGATTTGAGAACACCTGTGGTATATACTGTAGCACATGTCTCATTGTTCAACCTGAGAATTGGCTGAGTTAAGCTTGGTCTTTTTATTTCTTTCAAACCTGCAACTCGTTTTAAACATGAAAATATTTAAAACTTAAATATCAATGTACATAGCATGGGGGAACAATGATACCCTTGATGAAACTCACATAAAATCACGCCACTGGTTCACAGCAAAGGAACAGTGTGAAATTACTGGTTATCAAAAAAAAAACAGCATTTAAGAAGAATTACTGGTTTAATTGGTTACAAGTGCTTTACAAAATTGCTTCCAGGTAGAGCCTCATCTGTTTAAATGTTTAACTCTGTGTTTGAGAACTGTACATGAGAACCGTGTCTGGATTATTCAGGCTTTCAAGGAAAGTGTGTTAGCATGCACTGGGCAGCAGAGTTTCTCCTTAATAAAACATTCATCTTTATTTCATGTCTAACTGCATGTCTGTCTCCTTTAGCATATGGCCAAAAGTATCTGCACCCCTGACCATTACACCCATACGTGTTTCTTCTCCAAACTGGTAAGTTGGAAACATACAATCATTTAGTATGTCTTTGTAGCAAGCACTAAGAGACTCAGACACTGCCACAGCATTTCAATGCCCCTGTACACAGAGTACAGATCACCATGAAGGCATGGTGTGATAAGGTTGGAGTGAAGAGCTTGAGTGTCTTGCACACAGAGTCCTGACTCTGACTCAGCTCCACTGAACACTTTTTGGATAAACTGAAACACTGACAGAACCGTCGGATCTCACTAATGATCTTGAACCTAAATGAAAAACCTTCCCAGAAAAATGGAGCTTCTTATAACAGTGACAGAGGAATGAATCCACATGGTAGCTTTGTCTATATAGTGTACATATTTTAAATTGTCTTGTTATTTTTGCACTGCAAAAAATACATTGTGGTAAGTGGAAATATCTAAAATATAGCCAAATCTATCTTATATTCATTTTTTATAAGATTGAAGGAAACCAAACATAAGGTTTTAAACCTAATTTCAGGTGTTGTTTTATTTGCAGATCATTTTGAAATTAGTAACACATAAGTTATAATAATCATATATCTGGTTTGTTGCAAAATTATAATATTTTGAATAATAATTATATAATTTAAATACACATTCATTGGCTATATTCTAACTATTTTCACCTTGCAGAGTGGTATATAATTTCTGAACATCAAGCATTTATTTCTAGGAAGACGAGCACGAGTATATGACCGAAAAAAGGATACAGTACATTTTAGACAGTCACTAAAAAGACTGTCAAGTGGCAAGTAAGTAAAAATATGTTAAATATAGCCAAATGTATAAACTATTTCCTAATAGATCACAGTGAAGTATATATAAGCCCATTGAATGCATTTGTAGAATAGTATTCCCTTTTCAATGTTAATTTTTTTTTGTTCTATTGACATAAATTTGCTTTTTTATATAGCAAAATGATCTGCTACTAGAACTTTCTTGAAATGAGTAAAAAAAACAATCTAGAAATCAGTTATTCACTGTTTGTCATTTTTTTCTGCACTGTGTTTTAAAGAGATTTAAAGATAATAAGAAAAGAAAAAACTAGAAACAGCTTATGACCACATGTCATGTAGTATCTATTATAAGCTCCCTATTCGTGCTTAACTTGTGGTTAAGAATGAATGAATTGTCAGTATTGCAGATACTGATCTAAAATATAGTACAAGCACCAGGCCTCTCGGTGGTTGGGACACTTTACAGCTGGCACAGGATGTAGAACAATAGCCCTTGGTATTTTTTCATGTTAGTCTACTTAAAAAAAAATGAGTCAGCCAATTCTACAAGTAGCTGTAGGCTAATCCAAGGTGATTTAGGAGTCATTTTGTCGTACCACACGCTGTTCTTGAAACTCTGTGTATATACAATCCTGTACTACAATAAGACAGAGCTGTGTGGTCCATACAGAGTCCATAGAGGTGATTTATTTAATATATATAATTGTTGAATCAACATAAACTTCTTTAGACTTTAGGTAATTGTCAGTCAGTAAGAGAAATACCGAGACACACACTGAAACAGACCCCCACTGAGCTTTGCAGCTTCCAGCCTATTAAAGCTGATATGTCCTGAATTCTGGATAGAGAGTTTAAGATTTATCATCCTAGTAAAATAGGAGGTTGTTTAGACCGTGTGAAAAACGTTTGATATCGATCCAGTCACATTAGTTGGAGCATGCCAGTAGCCTGTGGATGGTCTATCTCCACAAAGCCACAGTGAGTGCCAATTCTTTTAGAATATTTCATTCAGCATGAAGAGCTCTCTTTTACAGTTCTCATAAACACAGTCCTCAGACCAAGAAAGCAGGATAAAGATTTTTGACATTCTCCCAAGTCAAAATAAAAGAAGACTAAGTGTGAAAGTGAGGAGTGAATGTGTACGGGAAAGTCCAGACGCAGGTTTTCCTGACATTATGGTGTAACAAGCATAGGTCTGAAAGCCTTACTGCTCTGGCTACATTAAGAGAATCTCACTTTATATCCTTCCTCTGAAATACCTCAAAGCAAAT
This sequence comes from Tachysurus fulvidraco, assembly GCF_022655615.1. Classification (NCBI taxonomy): domain Eukaryota; kingdom Metazoa; phylum Chordata; class Actinopteri; order Siluriformes; family Bagridae; genus Tachysurus; species Tachysurus fulvidraco. The sequence continues at coordinate 6,014,223 of NC_062527.1, forward strand.
GAAATACCACTTTTCTCTGGAAAGGTGGAGTTTCTTTCAGACAGGTCTTGCACAGCTATAGCTCACAGATCAGGATATGTTTTGGCATTATATGCACTTTGCCCAAAAATTAAATTTTCTCCTGTTTTGTTGTGTCAAAGTTTCAGCATTGAATGTCTTTCTGTTTTTCCCTAGCCAACTAGTAAATGGTAAAGTAAATGGTTATTTTAAACCCATTTCTGATCTATGAGATGAACTTGCTCATTCATCTAAAAAGCAGCTCAGATTTGCTCTATAACCACTAAAATTCTGTGAAAGGTGATCAACAGAGGGAAAAACACACATCTCAGACTGAAAGCCAACAGAGTCCTGACTCATTTTAGATCAGACTCATAGCCAGACAATCACTATATTGTTTATACTGATTGAAAAAGTTCCACTAGTCTATTTCCATTCCGCCGGCAGAACGGACCACCAGTATACTGGAAAAAAGGGTTAAAGTCAGAAGTGCTTGAATAACTTGAATGACTTTTGAGCATATTGATTTGACACTCTATCACATCTACTGTACACAGAGGACAAACACACAGTAAAACTGATGTTACGGAATATTGTAGGTCTGGGCCTGCAGTATATTCTACACAATTAGTGTGAAAAGCACCCAGTGTAAGTTGAGAAATAGAACAGAACTGTTCTGAGTTGTTGGCATTTGGGTTTAATGATATGGAACAATGTGTTATAATAAGGCAGAGATATTCATCAAAGAGACTCTACTGACTATTCGCAGCAAATCCACCAGCAAATTCAAAAAAAATTTCCACTGATATTACAGTATCGATTCTGCTATAGTAAGTCTGGCAACATAATTAAATTATTAAATGCTCTGGGCCAAGCCTCAAAGACCTTCATTTCATTGATACTTTCATTTCAGGACTACATTCGTATTTCATCTCAACACCTAAAGCATTTTTGTTAACAATTTCTGGCAATAACGATTTGCACACACTTTTCTTAAGATGAAAAAAAATGAACTCACACTTTGTTCAGGTAATGTCAGGACAGCTATGTAGAGAGAACCAATCAGAGCTTTTGTATGATATATTGAGAAACATTATTACATTCATGTAATAAGGCTAGTTATGTTAATCGTTTATAGTGTTGAATTATGCAGTATATCTCTTACAATGCCACTTTATGACTGCAACATTACATTTCAGATTTATTCCCTACATACTGTTATAATAACCATTCTCTTCTCTTCTGGGAAGGGTTTATCATTAGATGTTGGAGTGTGGCTGTGGGGTTTAGTGTTTATTCAGCAACAAGAGAATTAGTGAGATCAGACACTGATGTTGTAAGAGTGAGGAGGTCTGGGGTGCTATTCGTCTTCCAGTTCTTCCCCAAAGGTGTTCAGTGGGGTTGCGTCAGTCAGGGCACAATGCAGGACACCCGAGTTCTTTGAGTTCTCCACATTTTGGCCATATATGTATGCATGCAACATGATGTATAAAATATTAATGGAATTAAGCTAATCTTAACAGATACATTCATGTATATTGGGACATCAGGTCAATCAGGGCAGTTTAGTTTAGCAGCCCTTGCAGTAGTGTTTGATAGAAATAACATGACTTAATTCCTGAGACATCCTATAAAGGGGTGTGGTCACCAGAAAACAGGGGTTGGAAAAAAATCACTAGTTTTCATAGGCTTATAAAATTGTTACTAATATATTATAAATATTTATGACATTGTAAACTCAGGTTATAGTATGTGAGAGTTTCTTGTTCTCCTTGTATTTTCTGGGTTTCCTCTAGCTTTCCATGCACTGTCTAAATCGATAATTTTAAATGTGTAGTATTAACTACATGTATGTTTAGTTAGCATGTTAGTTGGTTTGTCCATAAGGGTGTTTGTTTTCCTACCTTTATTTCTTAAATGTTAACTAAAAACATGTTCTAGTGCCTATTCAGTTGGTACCAAATTCTCACTTTCATTTCATTCAGTCAGATCAGTTCAATTAATTTAAAATTACTCTTACGGTATTAGTTTTTCCTCATTTTCATTATTTCCCATGAACTCACAGACAGCCACAATTGGTTAGTTTCCTGTTATTGACAGGACAGCAAGCTATGCCCCTCCCACCCACAGAGAAAAGGCAGATTTTGCTCTAGACTACCAGCTATAGATGACTGAGGCATCATAAATATTTGTAAACTTTTCTTTTGCATATTTTTTGATGCTGCCTACAAAACTGTGCTGAAATTACCTGTACGATGATGTCACGTGGCACATGGTATGCAAACATACACACACACTTTACCATCTATTTTTTTCTACACATCACTAGGCTACAGTAGGATGGTATTCAAAGTAACTGGAAAGATGTGTTAGATGGAAGAGTCAGTTGATGATCCCGTATATACAACATCACTTACAATGTCAGCTATTCTGTAAAGTGAGTCATTCGGTATAACACAGCACTGACTTCACTAAAAGTGACTCGCTTGTCTGACTTTTTCTAACTTTGAAAATAGGCTGGAAAGTAAATAATATGGCAACACTCCTCTAACCCAGTCCAGTCAAAACAGCCTTTCCTTCTGACAGCTCTGATCTAAGCTTGCCCCACCTCTTTGTCTTTTGGAATCTGAATTGACACGAAAAAAATTTTCTTTTTATTCCACAGAGTCACTGTATTTACTTAACTGACGTTCTTCAAATAAATCGCCTAATTAAGCTAGTTGGCTAGCTAATGTTTACAGAGAAAATTCACTACAGAACTCAAGGCTTTTACATGTAACAAGCTAATGTCATTTACTCTTGTACATTTTAAAGCGATGGTACAAACACTGATTTTTGCAGATTTTATTATTTTTACTGTAGGAAAATGCAGCATATCAAAGTATTTTTGTTATCAGTGTTATCAACTGTATGATACAACATTGTGTTAAAAGTGGTTTCAGGTCAGTTTGTAATGATACACATGATCAGCTATATGATCTCCACATATATTTATGCTACGTATTATGTAACATTACTATACGTAATCCATATCATATCCACAGCTAATGTAAGCTTATATAAACCCTGTGTAGCTTTGCTTTGGATGTCCCTAGACCCTTGGGCTTAACCCCTTAATTCATCAGATCCTATTAAAGCAATGACACATTAACATTCATTCATTCATTCATTTTCTACCGCTTATCCGAACTTCTCTAGTCACGGGGAGCCTGTGCCTATCTCAGGCATCATCGGGCAACGAGGCAGGATACACCCTGGATGGAGTGACACATTAACATGCCAAGTAAATTCAAATGAACTCAAATGCACCAATTTTGAATTGATCTTCTAGCCTGGACTCACAATTTAACCACTAAGTTGCACACTGCTGCTTTAATAATGTAATCTCATCAACGACATTAAAATGTTACTGACACTAGAAGGCATCGTAACTCGTCGTAACAATTCGCATTCATAATTCTTGTGCAGATTTAAATTAATGTTGCAGATGGAAGCTGTGTTTCCTCTTAAGTCGTTTTTTTTTTTTTTTTATGTGCTCATGGTGGTTAACCGAGAATGTGAAATTGTTTTCTCAAATCACAGAGTGTGTGAGGAAAACGAATGAGACACGTGGAATTTGGCACAGGAACGAACGTACTGTACTGTAGATGTCATTTGGCCGAAACGTTGCCTGTTTCTTATCAACTTCGAATCACAGTTCTATTCAGTCTGTAATAGGTCAGTTCAATGGTGAACATTATTAATGAACAACCGTTAGTTTAAGATTTACACTAATGCTTTTAAGAGAGCTTGTCTAAGTTAGGTTTGTTGGATGAAGCCTGCCAGAGGTGATCATAGTCACCAGCAGCGTCATTATTAAATGTCAAAGCTAAACTTGCGACACTGTGAGAGGGGAGATTGTCCAGTTCATTTATGAGATGTGGTGTTGATAAGGCCAGCACTCGCTTCTGTGTTCTGTTAATTGTGAAATGACTCATCAACAAATCACCTGATGATGAAGTCAGTAGAATATTTATGTGGGGCTTTGAATGAGATTTAACAGCTAACCTTGATGAAAGTGTGCTCTTCTTCCTCTATTAGAATTTGCTCTCTTCTCCTGAAGTAATCTTTATGATCCACATCTACGACACACGGCCTGTTTTTATACAGCTACCTGATTCATATACATTCACGCTTTCAGGCAAGTTTTCTCAACCCATATTGCTCAAAAGGGGCATTTAACCCGACTGAAATAAAGTGTCTATACTTAACAATACCTCTTGAGTTTTGAGAGGCAGACGCTTAGAGGTTGGAATGTGAGTGCAAGAGGTTTAAAAAAAAAAAAAGGAATGGTGAAAATGTTTGAAAACTAAAAAAAAAAAAAATCAGAACAGGAATCATGAGAAATGTCAAGAAATTTTTAAGAACAATATCAGGACAAAATTGAAATAGCCAATTTCATGATTTTTACCAACTGATAATTGTTAAATATCAAAGTCTCATAAACTTTCATTGTGTATCTCTTTTTTAATGTTTATGTGTAAGTGTACTCACTCTGTGTCATCACTAAGAGTTCAAGTTATATAACATGTCTACAATTATTCATATACAGTCATGCATACAACTGATTTTCAGAAAACTGGTCATAATTTTCCCTGTTTTTCGAAAGGTTTAATTTTGAAATATTTCAATATTTTGAAATATGCTTTATTAGTGTACGGATGTGTATTGCACCATGAACAACTAACAAGTATACAAGTATGTGCTGGAGATGATACTAAGATCTATGTGGCTTCATTTGCATGATTGGCCCGAGCTGAACAGATAAATGTGCTAGTACCTGCTTAAGAACCGAACTTGTGATTTCCTTCAAATTTCAACTTAAAATTGTGTTCCTGCTAAAAAACTGTATACCTTCCTAGTAAGTGTAACGAGGCACCGTTAATGTGCGGAAAAAGCAAGATTTATTAACACAAAGTACCAGGCAGACAAATTCAAAACAGAAGGCAAAGGCAGGGGCAAAAACAGGCAAAGAATCAGGCCCAGAAAATCACTGTCTGCTTAGCAATCATAACAGTCAGGGCCAAATCCAAGAAGCAAAAATCCAGAAACACACAATCGATAGTCAAACACAGAAAGCTACAGCGATACAACAGCTCGGTATTCAGCAAGATATTGACGATACTTCGCGTCTGAGCAATAACAAGAGCATGCTTAAAGAGTCTGTAACCCTGAAAGTGCAAACCGGAAGTGAACCCAGTCACCCGGAAGTTTCATAACTCAGGCAATGGTGGGGTAGATCGTGGGTATAGCAGAGTTGCAGTGACAAAGTGCATTCATTTTAAACAGGATCTTCTGGTGACTTCTGCTGATGTTAGTGACATGAACATTGGTGACTAGATACCCAATGATGCAAGAAAGTTCAGAAAAGTTTCTTATATATACGGAGCATTTCCATCACATGATCCGTACACTGCTTCTCATTCATCTCTTTGATATGATGCAGATAAACACTACTGGATCTTATACAAATACCAAATCTTCCTCCGAATTGTTTCATTTTAGCAGCAAGAAAACATTTGGAATTCTACTTTGCACCACACACTGAGAAACAGCGTTACTATGGCAACCAGTGGTAGAAACACCTACTGGAGACTTCATACTTTATATATGGCTTTATGTGTGAATGTGGCATTAGAAGTTACTTTCTAAGAAAGTTGTAATTTTGCTATACAGTATGAGTCAGAGAAGTAGGTACACTGGCACAGCCTTCCTGTAGAGAGGAAACATTTATGTCTAATCCAGTTAGACAGTGTGTTGTTAACATTTTTATGAATAATTAGTAATCACACCACTACTGACCTTTGAGAGTGCTAGTTCTCATTAATGTTAACATCTGAATTCTCTCTCTTTATGAGTCACCGCTGTAACAGACATCAAAACACTAGCTTCTTCGTCTCTTTTAAATATTAGGCTCAATGGAGTGGAGACATGATTCCTGTAGGAATGTGAGTGTGCGATGAGTTGATCAGAGTTTAAACTACAAAACAGAATGCATTTATTTCTAACTAGCAAAAGTCCTTTTTTAAGCAAGAATGACACGTATCTGAGACGGTGTGCTGCTAGTCAGTGCCCTAGAAAAGCTGCCCCTTCATTCTTAATGCCTACTTACAGTCCAACAAATCCCAAAAGTACAGCAGCAGTCATGGCACTCCAGCATATTACACCTAAAAAGGTGGTCAAGTATGTTTCCCATTACCCAGTGTGGAGTCTGCGCTTGTTACAGTGCAGTGTGGTCACTCAAATAATGCTTATCTGAAAAACCATTTTCACTTCTATTTCCTCATGCACGAGGTCTTTCAGTAAATGATTGGCACCTCGAATGTAACGCTGATCGTTTGTTTAGAGATCGAGGTAAAGACCTGCCTGCTCTACGTGACATGTTATAGGCCGGCAGTCAAAATCAGCAACACTGGGAGACTTTCAAATCTAGCTAGTGGCTTAAGGGCAGGTATTATTCACTGTTGCCTGGAGTCTGATGATTCTGTGTATTTGTAAGGCCATGGTTGAAGGGCTCTTGCCAGCCAACAGTTCTGTCTGCTACTCAGCGTCTGTCTGCACCAGCACAAATAGTTCAAACTGCACTTGGCATGGGTATTAACGGAAATGAGATGGTGAAGATTTCAACCTGACAGTCCATCTATTCGAGCCTTCAGCATTGCAAACAGTCTGGGCTGTATCCCACGCTCAGCAAGGGCCGGCTGTAGGAATTCTTTGGAGCCCAGTAATATCTCGGTATACTCATTTTACTGTCATCAGCTGCATCCTTTAAAGACTAAAAGAAAATCACTAATTTAAAAAAAAGATCAAATCAGGAATCATACATATGGTACAAGTATAAACATGTAGCCTACGTACCAGTAATGAACCAATTTTCCACTAACTTGAATTTAAATGTATGAGCAAGCACGTTTGGCTATGACGTTAACAAACTTATGGGCTAACAGTTCAGCAGACATTTTCAATTAGTATCAATGCAATAAATATTTACTGAGAACATGTAGACATGTTTTCTTTTGTACTGTAAAGTTGATGATTTCCACCCCAATGTTTTACCTTTAGTAGAGAAAATTTGCCAATTTTGACTGAATGGGGAATTGTTCGAGCAAAGAAAGCAGCCTTTTTGCTAAAGGTTTAGTGGATAAGCCGTATCCAGGCAAGTGTAAGATCCAGAAAAAAGGGGATAGCCCTCACCACCACATCAACCTCAATTCCAAGAGAGACACAAAGAACCTCATTGTCTGTTTTTTTTTCTATTTACCTTCACTGATATTATACAACGAATAAGTTAATGAAACTAGGTAGAAACAGGCAATGTATGAGTACAAATCCATGCTGCAATTGATTTTGTGTTTTGTATGATTCCTGACACAATACGAACATGGCTCGGTGATGAAAAGCAAATTTGAATAGATTGCACTGACTCGTCAGTTCTGGAACACTGATTTGTCCTAAGTTTCTGTGATAAAGTGTTTCGAAGCAATAATACACACTAATAATTATTCAGTGAATGACTAATTAATAAAAATATTTATTATTATACTTTTATAATAGTTGTAGGCACCTGTTAATAAACTTAATGTAATAGAATAGACATTTCCTCATTTCTTTTTGTTTTTTAATCTTCTTAGACCAAGGGAGATCAACTCCAGTTGATATAATAGTCTAATATAAACAATCCCCATCATATAACCAGCTCAGAAGCCTTTCGTTAGTTGCCTCAGCTCAGGCTCAAGAAAAGCTGAGTCTTTAATTGTTTAATTGTTGAATTTACTTATGTAAAACACAAGCTAATTTATATTCACTGGGATCAGGAGGATGCTCCCAGCTGTCTTTTACCTTGTGAGAACTTTTCAGTCAGCATTAGTCATCCTGCGTTGCATTCAGTGTAAATGCTCAAAATGATCAAGAACTTCAACTTGTACCTATTTTAAATACTGTATATATTTATTTGACTGAAATATATATGAATATAACATATATACAGATTTGAATATAACATATATTCTGAAGGGTATATGTATATTTCTTTCATAAATGCTACACGAATCTGTGCTAGAATTCACATGAAGTTTAAACAAATGCACTTTGTCACGCCTATACATGGTTTAGTGGTCGTCTTCTGTTAAACTTTGTAAAAACGATGACGCCGGTTTTTAATTAATCAGCTATTTCTCTTCACCATAATATATACCCTCGGTGTAATATTCAGACACACACACAGCACTGTATTTGTGAGTGACATGTTTACAGTAACAGGAGGTGCTGCTCCGGCTCCTGTGGGTTGGCGGATGATGGTGAGGTTGCGAGAGATGCCCTTCAGGTGAAGTATGCAGTAATGTAATCCTGCTACGTAGGTGTTGATTTGTGCTAGAAAAAATTAAACTGCCTACAAGACCAAAAAAAAAAAGAAACACTTCATTTGATTCACAGTTTAATGGTGAACTCAACACAGCGAACAAATGATCTATGAGAATGTTTTGTGTCCAAGTTTTTCAGTTTTAAAAGACTATGAATAGCAACTGCAAAGTTCTAGAATGGTTCAATTTTTTTTTTCTTACATTTATGTATTACACACGGGAGAGCAAATCAGAGCACTTATTCAAACCTTCTCCTCCTAAGACGCTCCAAATCTAGACTAAGTTGCAATTGTAAAGACCAAAAAAGAAAAAAAAAAGTTTGTCAGATGATAAAAGCATTAAATATTAAGACGAAAGGCTGCTCCGTGACCATGTTCTGGGAGCTGTTCTTCTGAAGGAGAAGTGTGTGGGTTGGCACTGACACGCGTAAATGAGCAACATAAAAGTAGGCCTTAAGCAGCACTGTACTGGAAAAGTCATTATGAGAGAGACAAGGAAAAACAGCATGCAACAGGGGAGCTGTAATATCAGCCCAGTCCACTGACCTCCAGCACTAAAAAGCCTAGGGCTCATGTTTCATTAAAGCATGGCACTGGTTTTAAAGTTAAAAAAAAAACCTGAGTACTGTTATCAGTTCAGCCTCTAACTACATACTCGTTAATCATCACAATTGTATTGTAGGTGAAGTGAAAGTGCAAAGAACATTACAGTCACGAAAACCACTCTAGTCCTTATATAGTAAGAAAGAATTCTATAGTAGTGGGAACGGAAGATGATCGGGTTCAACGCTAATACAGTACACACACCTATGTTTGACTCAAAAGAGAAATTAAATCTTAAGAAATGATTATGTCCTCTGACTCGGCTCTTAACCTTGACTGCATCTTGTGGATAAAAACGTATGACTCTGCTGTAAATGGAAAATAGAGAATAATAAATCACTGTTCCCTGTTTATGTGTGTTTTATAATGTTTTGTAATACTCTGTAAAACCTTTGGCAATATATATATTTCTAATTTATTGTCTTGCCAGGAAAAGAGCAATGAGCCTGGAGGTGATACTGGAAACTATTCGATTCTGTGGCTGTAATGGCTCATCTGTGAACTTTTCTGATTAACTTGCACCGTTGCTGCTCCACACTTTTCTCGCAATATCATCACGATGTCACCGATATTTTGCGATTAATCGTTCACAGTGGCAACACAACACACCACACTCGTGCAGGGAGTATCGCTTATATGTGTTTCTCCTCAGACAGTAAGGAGCCCTGGTCCTCAGACACATGAATGCGGTTGCTGTGGAGATAAAAGGACACACAGGAGACGCCAGCCATGTTGCGTCTGTCAATAAGTATGTATTCTGTGAGACTTCCCAGAGCTGTCTGATGTACTGCTCCTCTCCTCATCCCTGCTGCTGGCAGACAGACAGAGAGGAAGCAGCCCATGCTGGAGCTGTTTTACCCATCAGACTCATCACAATGTGCTCTTTTTGTTCCCAAATACAGAAGCAAACCAAGATATTAAATCTCACACTAAAGGACTACGGGATATAAATAGACCTGAGCTATTTCATCTTACTGATGAATTATGCTTTATTTAGATTTCTTTTCAGGTAAAGTTATTTTGAAATACATGAAACTCATGACAAATCAAAGAAGACGGAGGTTTCTGCAAAATCGATCAAGTTCTTCTGCCTGATCTGATCATCTTTATCCCATGATAAATCCTTCAATCCTGTAAGAAGTGATCTCTCCTTGGATGTCAATGTCCACATGCAGAGAGCACAAGGACTCGCTGGAAGGTTTGATGGGTAAACACAGTGCAAAAGGAACATCTATGATCTAACATTGATCACCATTTTGAGGAAATATCTTTAAACAGAATGCCGTTTATCCTCCAGTACAGTTCCAGGGACTTGTAAAGTTTTGGAGAAGGCACACTCAAGCTGTTTTGTCTCCTCGTGATGGCCAAATACATTACAACATCACTTAATGTTGATTTATTCTTTTGTCCGTTGTAATTCTTTCCATGAAAAAAAAAATCCTAGTGAGAGATTCCATCAGTTCGAGCAAAACTAAACCTATTGCTGAAAAAAAATTTATGATCATAAACTTAAGCACCGTTTGACTTGGAGATCTGTTAATGACCAGTCACCATGAGTCAAGATTCAAAGCAACACCTTAGCTGGCTCTAATCAAACACTTCGTCTCATGGCTGTTTAATCCTGACCTACGTTCAGACTGACAAATCAGTGAAGGCGAGGCGAAAAAGTATGTAAAACTGCATGGACAAATTCTCTGTTGCTAAAATAACAGACACTGCATTTTAAACAAAGCTAACTGTCTGCACTGTTCTTCTTCATATGATTTTACTCCTATGAAGAAGATCTTTTAACATTGTTCATGTCCTCTAGTGCAGCTAAACCTTCAATACACCGACAAAGATAGGAAGAAAATGATTACAAATAATAGTACATGAACAATCCTGAATTAATACAGACTTAAATATGAACTAATGATGAGTTAAGGCAAGTATTAATCCTGAAGTAATGACGAGGTAACCATAACTATGATGTGAGTCTTAGATATACAGTGTGTACGGAAAGTATTCGGACCCCTTTAAATTTTTCACTCTTTGTTTCATTGCAGCCATTTGCTAAAATCAACAAAGTTCATTTTATTTCTCATTATTGTACACTCAGCACCCCATCTTGACAGAAAAAAAAATGTAGAAATGTTTGCAAATTTATTAAAAAAGAAAAACTGAAATATCACATGGTCATAAGTATTCAGACCCTTTGCTGTGACACTCATATTTAACTCACATGCTGTCCATTTCTTCTGATCCTCCTTGAGATGGTTCTACTCCTTCATTGGAGTCCAGCTGTGTTTAATTCAACTGATTGGACTTGATTAGGAAAGGCACACACTTGTCTATATAAGACCTTACAGCTCACAGTGCATGTCAGAGCAAGTGAGAATCATGAGGTCAAAGGAACTGCCCAAGGAGCTCAGGGACAGTACTGTGACAAGGCACGGATCTAGCCAAGGTTACAAAAGAATTTCTGCACACTCAAGGTTCCTAAGTGCACAGTGGCCTCCATAATCCTTAAATGGAAGAAGTTTGGGATGACCAGAACTCTTGCTAGACCTGGCTGTCCAGCCTTGGTGAGAGAGGTAAAGAAGAACCCAAAGATCACTGTGGCTGAGCTCCAGAGATGCAGTAGGGAGATGGGAGAATGTTCCAGAAAGTCAACCACTCGCTGCAGCCCTCCACCAGTCAGGGCTCTATGGCAGACGACAGCCTCTCCTCAGTGCAAGACATACGAAAGCCCTCTTAGAGGACACCCAGACTATGAGAAATAAGATCCTCGGACCTGATGAGACCAAGATTTAACTTTTTGGCATTATTTCTAAGTGCTCACCTGCCCAATACAATCCCAACAGTGAAACCTGGTGGTGGCAGCATCATGTTATGGGGGTTTTTAAGCTCCAGGGACTGGTTGTAGATGAAGGAAAGATGAATGCCGCCAAGTACAGAGATATCCTGGAAGAAAACCTCTTCCAGAGTGCTCAGGACCTCAGACTGGGCTGAAGGTTCACCTTCCAACAAGACAATGACTCTAAGCACACAGCTAAAATAACAAAGGAGTGGCTTCGGAACAACTCTGTGGTCCTAGCTCAACTCATGGCAGTCCTAGCTCAAAAGGGTGCTTCCACTCAATACTGAGCAAAGGGTCTGAATACTTATGACCATGTGATATTTCAGTTTTTCTTTTTTAATAAATTTGCAAAAATTGCTAGATGTCTGTTTTTTTCTGTCAAGATGGGGTGCTGAGTGTACATTAATGAGAAGAAAAAGAACTTTTTTGATTTTAGCACATGGCTGCAATGAAACAAAGAGTGAAATATGTAAAGGGGTCTGAATACTTTCCGTACACACTTTATATTATTATTATTCAAGACAAGAAGTATTATTGCTAAATACTATTCGTTTTATTATCGATATCAGTTTGATTTATTTCACATATGTAATAAACTATTTCATCTTAAAATGATTCACAATTTATTAATGTGCTTGCAAAGCACATTCTTATTCTCTTGCATACTTATTGTTATTTTTATCTCAGTTCCTTTGTCTTCCCGGTATCTGTCCATGTGTTTGTCTTCTTCTTCTTCTTCTTTCGGCTTTTCCATTCAGGGGTCGCCACAGCGAATCATTTCTCTCCACCAATCTCTATCTTCTGCATCCTCAACACTTGCACCCACTAGCTTCATATCCTCATCAATTACATTCATATACCTCCTCTTTGGCCTTCCTCTTTGCCTCCTGCCTGGCAGCTCAATGTCCAACATTCTCCTACCAATATACTCACTCTTCCTCCTCTGAACATGTCCAAACCATCTTAATCTGGGCTCCCTAACTTTGTCCCCCAAATGTCCAACATGAGCTGTCCCTCTGATGCACTCGTTCCTAATCCTGTCCAATCTTGTCTCTCCCGAAAGAGAACCTCAACATCTTCAGCTCGGCTACCTCTAGCTCTGACTCCTGTCTTGTCCATGTGTTTGTATTTTTCTTAATAAACCTCCCGTTTTTAAGACACCTGTATTTCTGACACGTTGAGATTTTATAAGCATGATTCAAACACAGAAAACTGAAGAAAGGAAAACATCATCAATCACTGATTAGATGCACAATGCCTGATCATTTCCTGATCAGGATAATCTTACCAAGGTCTGCCTAAGTTGTTTTTGATCTTGTCTCCAGCTTCTTCTTACCCTCTGGTATTTTCCACAAAAAATCTCTGGTAATTACAATTACTAGTCACACCCAACATCTAGTTAGGTGCACAGAAGTTCAGACCCTTATAAACAGCTTCGTAGTAAAACTTTTCATCACAGTGTTGATTTCACTTTGCACTTCTTCTAAATTATAGAACTGTATTAAATTAAAGAGTTCCTTGATCTCCAAGGGTTCTACATAGAACCTTTTTTTTTGGGGGGGGGGGGGGGTGTTATATTGGCCAAGTCCCATGGATCCCAGGGACTTATGTGAAGCTGCATTGAGACAATGTGAAGTGTTTAAACGCTATACAAATAAATTTAATTGAATTCGTGATTAGAATCCCAAAGTTCTCTATACTGTAAAACATAAAGTAAGTGTAAATTATCAAAGTGATCCATTAGCACTATTACAAATTCTATAAATGAAATTGACAGGATGCAGGTATATTTTATATAATCTCTTACAGAGCATGTTTGATTTATTTTTCATTTTATAAAGTTCATACATTTATAATTTAGTTACATTTTACATTCACCCATTTCTCTTTATCCTCCATCCATTTCTTTTCCAGTCCCATAGCTATATTAGTTCATGCTCTTGATGTCTCAGGCCTGAGGCTATGCTCCTGAAATGAATAAAGCAACATTTATTAATTATTATCTATTAACATTTAGATGGGGCACGGTGGCTTAGTGGTTAGCACGTTTGTCTCACACCTCCAGGGTTGGGGGTTCGATTCCTGCCTCCGCCTTGTGTGTGTGGAGTTTGCATGTTCTCCCCGTGCCTCGGGTTGGCACTCCGTCCAGGGTGTATCCTGTCTTGATGCCCGATGACGCCTGAGATAGGCACAGGCTCCCCGTAGTTCGGACAAGCGATAGAAAATGAATGAATGAATGAATGAATGAATGAATGAATGAATGAATATTAACATTTAAACCAGAGTTCTATAAGATTTTTTTCTGGTGTTTTTGTCTTGAGATACCACAGTAACTTAAAATGTCTGTGCACATTCATGCTTTTTCTTACACAGTAATTTTGATGTACAGTAGTTTTTCTCCTCTGTGTTAATTAACTAACATATTAACTACTAAACATGCACTAATATGTACTTAAGGTGCTCATTATTCAAGCATGAAGTGGTTAAGGGTTAGTTCATGCTTTAACTCAACAGGAGTTCATATTTCATAATTTAGATATCAGTACAGGATTAATCATGTTCTGTTACCAGAACATGTCATCTCATTTAAACATCATAGACAGATTTTTGTGATTTCAGATGTAGTACGTTTGTTTACGCTTCACCACAAGTTTTTGCGCACGAGGCATCCAGAGATTTGGGATGTGGAGCAGCTGGGAGCATCATGTGTGTCTGAGCTCCATCTGCCAAGCGTTCCTGCCCTCTGCCCTCTTTTTTAAATTATTTCTTACATTTTTAGTTTGGTCTGGTGAAGTGTCAAGCATGACCCATAAAACTTCTGTCTGTTTCCTCCCTGCCACTCCCTCTCTGTGCCTCTGACTCCCTCATTCTCTCAGGGATAAGCTCTGATTATTTATCTTCAGCTCATCTGTCCAAGCAGCTCAACACCAACTTTCCTTTGAAGGCCTGTCATTATACACACATACACAACTTTGTGGAATACACAAGCACGGTGGCTGGTACAAGAGCTTTTATTTTAGCCTCTGAATAGTAAATCTGTATGGACTGCACATTAGACAGTTGTGACTGGATTCATCAGTATCAGTATAATAAAAAATCAGTATAGTAATCCATTTGATCATTGTGATGAGAACATGATTGGAAAATTTGGCCTTATTGCCCCTTAATAATATTTACAGATGCTAGTTAGCACAATAGGTTTTTATCACATATTCCAGATCCCAGCTGGAGCAAAAGCGGATGGATAAATTGCTTTTCCTCTCCCTCTCTCTCTCTCTCTCTCTTTCTCTCTCTCTCTGTCCGTACAAATAATGGTCTGCTGCTGGGCAGATGAAGCCTCAGGTTATTTTCTTAATGGTTCTTCAGTTTTCACAGGGCTTGTGTGTGTGATTCAGGCAATGCAAGAATGGCGAGCTGGAATGAGGACCCCCAAGCTAATAGCCCCACAACGCAGCCAGACCCTGACCTTACAACCCTCACAGTCACCACTGGCACGAGCCTGCAATAGCTCATCACTCACTCAACTGCCAAGTGTTTTCATGGGGAAAATACCCATTTAGAGCTCATTAATCAAGGCCAGGCTATATTTGGGCAGCTATGAGCTCACTCACGAGCTCTGCACTGTGCCATGGGTTGGGTCTAACTACTGTAAATGTAGAGATTGCTTGATCTACATACTGTACATGAGCTCTCAAGTGCAAAACAACATCATATGGCTTAACAACTCTTCCTCTGTTTGTACTCTTGCCAGTTCAAGCTACAAATAAATATTGAAAATTACAGTTCAGGACAGTGTATGAATTTTTAAAACTGCGATGCAAATACACAGATTCTACAATTACCATTTTGAGCTCTTACTGATATGTATATGAGTCATTAACACTTTACTGATAAGACCTTACTGATACAATTTCTGCCTACAAACAGGACAAATTCACAGTGGTTAGATTTTGATTCTCTGTGTCATTTCATGGTACTGCTCTTTCCTAAAACCAGACTCTGAATTAAAGGACAATAAAATTCCAATTTCTAACCTCTGTACCTTTATCAAGTCTCTGCATATGAGCTAAATGATTTATGCAAATGCATGTGATCAGAAGACCTCGTTCAGAAGATGTGATCGTTCAGCGGTTCTTAAGGTTTAGGATAATAGAGTCGCTAATCTCTGAGATCTCCTGCACCATTTTTTCAAGTGAATCAATATTTCTGATTCTGCATGCTGATTTTTTTCATACAAGGCCCCAGTATTTACTGGTATTTACTGCAACCATAGATCCTGTCCAGCTTGCACACCACTCCATGTTTATGGACAATTTTTGATTGCTCTTACAATGAATCACAAACATTTGGCTAACTGAATCATGTCCATTCTGAAAGGCAGCTTCACCTTCCCAAGAGTTGTTGTTTCAGCCCCCTCCTGTCCTCTTGTACTCCTTGATCATTCATGACTGCATCGCCATATACAGCTCCAATGCTGTTGTTAAGTACATTGATAACACAACCCGCACAAAAAAGGTTACAGAGTCATAGTGGTGCAACAACAATGACTTCTCTCTCTCTCTAAACAAGACCAATAATGGAGAACACAAAGCTAATTCGGCTATCACGTATCAATGGAGCTGCTGTGGAAAGAGTCAGGAAGTTCCTCTGTGTTCACATCACCAATGACCTCACCTGTTCCATCTACATTGAGACTATCATTAAGACTGTGTGTGTGTGTGTGTGTGTGTGTGTGTGTGTGTGTGTGTGTGTGTGTGTGTGTGTTTGGTATTGTGTGTTTGTTTTATGTGAGCAATTTACTTGAGCCCCGCCATTTCAATGTCTTGGAATACTGTCTAAAAGATAAACAAACTTGACTTTATTACTAATCCATCCACCTACTAGCAAGCATGTTTATGGGATGGCAGTGGAAACTGGAGAACCTAGAGAAAACCCATTGCATTATTCTCTACTTTGCTTTAAGCCCAATGTTTAGTGTTTCCCAGGCCCTACATTCATCTGTTATCGGAAAACTGTGTCGTTTGGTTCATTTACAGTATCAGATGCTTTAAGTAAGTGAGTGAGTGACGTGACATATGGCTAAGTACGGTGACCCATACTCAGAATTCGTTCTCTGCATTTAACCCATTCAAAGTGCACACACACTGCAGTGAACACACACACCGTGAACACACACCCGGAGCAGTGGGCAGCCATTTATGCTGCAGTGCCTGGGGAGCAGTTGGGGGGTTCGGTACCTTGCTCAAGGGCACCTCAGTCATGGCCGGCCCGAGACTCGAACCTACAACCTTAGGGTTAAGAGTCAAACTCTCTAACCATTAGGCCACGATGTATATGCAATGTATACCTTTGGTTGCAGAACATGTGAAACTTCACACAGACAGTTACCCAAACACAAGTTTGAACCAGTGACTCGTAGCTGTGAGTTGGCCATGCTACCCACTTCCCCACTGTGCAACCAGGTAGATGATGCTCAAACTGGACATTTGATGAGTCACATAGTGTACAAATGTGACATCTTTCTGAATTTGTCAGATGTCAGAATCCGAAACTTCCTTTTTAATATTTGCTGTTTTGTTTCCTCACCCTATGTTTTTCAGTTAAATCGACCACTGAGCCTGTTCCAGTAAAGCATGTTGTAGATTTGAGGTTCAGATTTGTTTATTAAACTCTAAGCCTTGATCCCCATATTAGTATGATAAAAGAAAAAATTACTTTGGCTTGGCTGTGGTTGTCTTGTCAGTGTCAGCGAAGTGTCCATTCTGTGTAAGACACTTTGAGTCTGAACTCCACTCGCACTCTGACTGACTCATTCACTCCACACCTCTCCACCTAAGCCTTGTCTGTCCCAAGGGTTAAACAGTGCCAGTTCCCAAAGGCATAGCCAATCACCAGAGAGGAAACAGAGCCTCTCCATTATTGCAGTTTCCCTGTTTTTTGTCCACATGTGGTTCTGATTTTGCCATGAGGCAAAGTGTTTTCTTTGGAGGCTGTGGTCAGCAGAACGGCAGAGTTTCCTGTTCTCCCTGGAGCCACATGCCTGGTGCTCTCCTCTTTTACTTCCTCCAACATGGAAGATAATCCCTGCTCACAAAGCCACTGTCAAACATTAACCTCTTACTAGAGAGAGAGAAAGAGAGAGAGAGAGAGAGAGAGAGAGAGAGAGAGAGAGAGAGAGAGAGAGAGAGAGAGAGAGAGAGAGAGAGCAGAGAAGCCTGCTGGACAGGGTTACTGTACAGAGCGCTTTTGATCTTTCATGGGTAGACATGGATGCTTGATTCATATATCAGCCTTTTAGATAAAGTAAAGGATACGTAGAGATCTTCTACATAGACACTGACCCTCTGGACCACCAGCAGAGACCAGCTGTAGCTGTCAACCATTTTACAATAACGTTCACAACATCAGGGAGTGACGAAGAAGGCGAAGAAATGTCGAAAAGGAATGTTTACAGACCGAAGTGTGAGCTGATGAATGACCTTCTAGTGCTATTACATGGAGACTGTTTGTTCCTCATTTGCACTTATTTGTTGTTTAACAATCAACACATGTACTGGAACCAATTTTGGCTTTGCAGTCTGTTGTGTTTTGTTCAGCACATCTGAAAAATGCATTAGTCCTGTTTTGCCCCTACAGACCCTTTTCTAGTCACCCATGTGTGGCATACACCTACACAGCAGCATTCCATGGACTGAACCTAGCCCCTATTTTTAGCTCAGTGCAGGTCACCGGTCATCACAGGAGATTTAGTTTAACACATTAAGGTGGAAGGTCTCCAAATGCTCCAGGACATACAGTGGAAAGCAACCAATTTCATTATTAGCATGCGTGACAGAGGCTTAAATGGCTTAGCCAAGACACGGAAACTGATTTATCACAAATAAAGATGAATAATCATTTGTGCAATGCAACTTGCATGTAGTTAAGAAACAACAAAAAAAGACTTTTGTTTTGTTCATTTTTTCAGTGTATTTAATGCAAATTGAAAACCATATGAGTAATGAATGTGATGTAAACATACATTTTGCTGAAAAGATATATACACTATATGAACAAAAGTATGTGATCACCTGACTATCACAAACATATGTGCTTTTTAAAACTGCAGCCATTAATATGAAGTTGGGCCATTATTTTTTGCTTTCTGTTAGATGTGAGAGCGTGACCTTCTGCTTCAGGAGCATTAGTGAGCTCAAATACTGACATAAGAATGATCAGGAGAAGACTGGGGTTCGGTTGGTGTTCCAGTTCATCCCAAAGGTGTTCATTGAGGTTGAGTCAGGTCTCTTTGTAGGACACTCGAGTTCTTCCAGTCCTCCAACCTTAAACTTCACACCATGTCTTTCTGTAAATGTATACATTTCATGCTTTCACACTTGAAATGAGTACAAATGTCTAGAAATACATTTAAGTACCTTAAATGGTATTTATTGTTATATTTTAATATGAAATACTACATTAATTTGACTATATTTAAGATATCTTCACTTGTATTATATACAGTTGATAGGTAGATAGATTTGTGATACCCAAGTACCTTTAAATTCATTATTAAATTAAATTCAATTATAGAATATTTGTTATGTACTGTATATAGTTAATTAACACTTGGATGTAAATAGTAGCTTTGACCAATTCAATATGACTAAACATTTTTCTAGTGGCTTACAAAGCTATAGCAACAACCTTCAACCATTTCAGCTTCTTTCCCAGATGCGACTAAATGTAACATGACATGACCTCAACCCCTTAAGGCCCCGTTCACACCCACTGCCTACACACCAGTGTATTGTCGTATTCAACTGAAACAAACTATCATCCTTTTATACAATGTTAAGGACTAAAAAGTCTCCATAGTTTAAGAAACTATTTTCCACTGTAATTAAATCTTGCTTCCTGAAGCCTCTAATCTTTTTTGTGATGTTATAAATTTATTGTTCTGATTAAAGGCGACTCTTTTCCTCAGTCGACTGTATACCGAGTCCAAAGAAAACAACACAAGCATGGATAAAAAACAGGATAAACCTTGACTCTGATGTGAAATACATAGATTTTAAACCTGTTGAAGTTTTTCAGGAAGCAAGTGAACTTCCAGTTGGTTTTACTATTTATGAGGCTCCGGTGTTCTGTCAGATCTGTCAGCAACAGACTGAGCAAAATTTATGGATTTACGATGATTCAGATTAATAGTAATGGAGGAACTGGATTTCTAAAAACTCTACACTAGGCTAGAGTTTTCATAGAAATGAGGGAATTAAGTAATAAAAAATAATAATCTAAATCGATAGAGTTGAACACTAGCTGAAGTGTTCAATTTGGCCAAGAGAAAAAGAAACTATTAATCTTCTTCTTGATCTACAATATATAAAAACGACTGGTCAGTAACCTGCTACAGTAAAAGATTTTACTATAATTGTAGCTAAATGGTAAAACATAACCATTGCTTTATAATCATGAATATTCATGCAGTGTGTTAAAGATGAAGAAAAAGCTTTTATTGGTTTTATATATACAGTACAGTAAAGTACAGAGAAATATTTTCCTTCACGTATCTCCGTTTTTTAGCAAGTTTGGGGTCAGAGCTCAGCCATGATACAGTGTCCCTGGAGCAGTGAGGATTGCTCAAGAGCTCGAAAAACAAAAAGCATTACACAATGAACACAACCAGTCGGCATTAATATTTGGCTAGTGGATCCTTCTTGGCATGTTGGTTTTCATAGGATTTCCTGATTTATTACCTTTTTTGTTTTTAGTAACACTTTGTTTACTCAGTGGCCTGATTATTAGCCACAACTACGTCACTATACACCTACACGTATAGACATTTTCCATAAAATATTTTCTCTTAATCATTCTCTAGCCGTTCGTCACATCACTGTTTGACAACACTGCTCCGCTTTGCTGAATATTTATTCTTGTTGGATTACTTCTCCTCCTTATTTTTTTTTAACACACTTTTAAATGTACTCACTGCTATGTTAGTGTCACTGCGGTGCTGAGAATGATCCAACACTTTATTATTACCAGGTCAGAGGTTTTGCCCACAGATTCTTTGTTCTTTTTTCACTGAGAGATGAGCTACCTGGGGGATGAGTAAATGTGTAGAACTGTGAACAGGCTCTTGTCGATAATTGTATATGTACAAATACAGAAAGTGGCTGTTGAAAGTATATACAATGAAACTGAATGTACTGAATAAACTGACAGTCTTATATTCTATATAACTAACTTTGGTCAAATATTCTGCTCATTAACTCATCCACAGTTGCTCTTCTTCAAGCTAATGCATCAAAAGACGTGACGTGACACCTAAAATTGGAAAATGGTTCTCGAAATGATGCATTTTGAAATCTTTTGTCAGCAACAAGCCAACCAGTTAATTTTGATAAGTGATGTATTTTCCCTCCTAAAAACAGCAATGTGTATAGTCAGTGTAATTATACCTGTAGCTGGAGATCAGATTATTTAAAAGTAAGAGGTTTACTGCTCATGATTTGAGGAACTCGAACTGGAAGCCATCCTGAGGTCCCGATATGGAATTAAGTGTTGAGGGATTGATTTTATTTTATATTTGATTTATAATTATATTGAATTATATTGATTTGATTTTACCTATTTGGAAGTTGGGAATTATGAGTTATGACAAATGTAGCAATATTCAATACAGCACTTTTATTCATTTATCTTCAGTATCTGATAAAGGACACAGTGGCTTTGGTCATGGGGGCAAAGCAGAAATGCAATATGGATGTGAAGCCAGTCCCTCACAGGGAACCACACACAAACACACACACACACAGACACACAGACACACAGACACACACACACACACACACACACACACACACACACACACACACACACACACACACACACAGAGAGAGAGAGAGAGAGAGAGAGAGAGAGAGAGAGAGAGAGAGAGAGAGAGAGAGACACACACACACACAGACAGTGAGTCAAAATTCACAGCAGGGCTAAATCCATTTACAGGCGGTTTTTTTTTGGGAGGGGGGTGGGGGGTGGAATGAAACCCTAGCAAAAACCAGAATGCACACTGGGAAAACATACAGAACTCCAAACAGACAGTAACCTCAGTACATAATAATAATAAAAAAAAAACACAGAGCCATAAAAACCATAAAGCTGTGGGGCAACAACACCATGCCACTCACCAGCACCTATCTAGTCAGATGAACCTTAGAGTAACTATATACAAATATAATGTGTACTGTACAATGTATCCTGTTTTATCACAGAACATCTTATCTAACTTTGTTCCTTATGACTTTTTGAGTGTGTAATCCCTTAACGGTGTGAAGAAAACATTTGCATATGGTACGCACAGGCATTATTAACCAGAAATGTTCATTTATGCTTGATAGCTATATCAGATCATTTATAATACAGTAATATATTCAAGATATAGGGTAATATAATCATATCCAGTGCTAAAAATTCTGGCCTCATAAATGCTAGTAAAAAAAACAACATTGTTATGTATACTGACATTCATATGTGTGCTTGTTTATATATCTACAGTTATATCTACAGTAAAGCATCATGATGCTGTATTATGGCGAATTATGGCTATAGTGTGTTATAACGATAAAGCATATGTATTACTATAAAAAGTCATAACTACAGTAGCAACACATTATGAACATGGACTTTTTTTATTTTTATTTATTTGTATAGCGCCTTTAGCAATTCCCATTGTCTCAAAGCAGTACTGTACATCCTGACATATCTTAAACTTGTAACTCTGATGTGTGGTCCCTAGAGGGCAGTAGTTTTATATATAGAAATCCAATGGTGCAAGAGTTCTGATTCGTATATACTTATTTTTAGTATTGTCCATCGCTGTGCATAATAAAATGAACGTTATCACTAACCATTATAAAACAACAAGGCCATTTTATACCAGATGAAGTAAGTGTGTCACAACATGTCTTAAACGCTCCTGTTCAATTTGTGCATCATTGGAGACAGAGCTGTGTGGGTAATTCTGCTATTGTGAAAATAAAATTTGTGTAAAACACTGTGAAAGTGCCTCTGTATATAGAAAGGAGTCTCAATAGATAATTAAACATTATTTAATTATATACTATACAGCTGAAGCATGTACAAGTTCCTGCATGTAAAATCCACTAACCCAGTGCAACACAGTTAAGTAATATTAGCTATGATTTGTTGAAATATTCTGTACAACTGCTTGATTGCGGGTACAACAATTCTATAAACAAGACACTTAATTTAAGTAAGTCACATTTTAAACACAATATGTCTATGGCTGTATATTCTGTGTATTTTTGAGAAATAGAGCCTGAAGACCCTAGCTAGCTCATCTGGCTAGCTCCTCTGGCTAGCTCTTCTGGCTCACTTCTCTGGCTAGCTAGCTCACATAGGTGTTTTTGGTAAAATGGTCTTCCCTTCTTCCTTTTCATCTTCATCCTCGCCTGAAAAGCTTTCATATTTTAAGCTGAAATTTACATAACTGAAGAATAACTGTCTGAAAAGTGTCGCTAACACTGCTATAGTAACCATTTTGAACAAGTAAGGAGAAATGTACGTGACGATCAAAAGTACGTGACTGTACTGGTGAAATGTGGTTATAGGAAATGTAAGCACTCTTGGAATGTTATTTGAGGAATCAAACTAGTGGACTGTGAATTTTGCTTTTATAGAATAAGCGATAGCTGTATGGAATGAGACAGTGTTAGGGGACATGGAGCGAGTAGTGGAGTCAATTCTGTAAAAATGTACAACTGTGTCACATGATGCCAAGAGTTCTGTAAGAGTTGCATGAAACAGACTCTCCTGTGTGCAGGTTCTAATGTCAGTGATCTTCATGCTCCAAACTCCCTCGGTGATTTAGTTGGGAGGTTTAAAATACCCAAGAAGGCAGCCAGAGGGAGGAGATCAGGGCTGAAAAAGGTGATGTGGTGTACTTGGTGGGTGGCAGGTGTTGGAGATGGTGTAGGGCAAAGGAACAGAGGCCTCCATTCAGATGAGCGTTCAGTTCCCAGGCCTTAGTAAGGGCTTAGCCTTTAAAAGGAGGGGAAGCAGTTAGTCAAACTCCAGGTTTTCTGCAATGACAGTCCCAGTAGTTCTCCATCGTGCGGTTGCCTTGTCACCCTCTCAAGTTGCACAGAAAAAGTCCCACAGTACTACTGGAACCAAGACCTCCAGGATTTGGCTCTCTGGCATCCTGACTGAGTGAAATTCAGGTACATGATGACCTGCCCTGCTTTTTCTCTCACGTTTGTTCAACTCGTAAATTCAATGAACTGTCTTGTGAAGGTTCTGTTACATTCTGTTAAAGTTTTTTATATCCGTGCATTAAACACAGCCCGACTGGCAGTATTTCAGGACCAGTGCTTCATGTAGGACTTTAAAAAAGACAGAAATGAAGAATGAGGTCCATAACAACAAATCTGTAAAGCACTTTTAGGGTGAGTAATGTAAAAACAAGTAATTAAAACTACATGAAAGAAATATGTTACCGAGTCTTATGTGTGATTGATTGGTTTTGGTAGAATTGAAAAAATATACTGCATCAAAGAAAATATTGTATTCTATATCATTTTGATAGGTTTGTCAAAGATTTACTTCCATTCGCAAATACCCACATTCTTTTAGTGATTCTAGAATATTTCTGTTTGTTGGTGCAGTTTACTGTCACACCTCATCCATGTCACAACTTCCTCAGACCCACAGCCAAGGAGTCATCATGTGACCTCCTGACAAGCTCTAATCCTGCTTATAGTCCTGTGATGATAAATCAATGGCACATGCCTATTTCCAAACACACTGCTCCCTTTAATTATCCTGGATGCTTAGTGTTGCTTTGCTAAATGCAACATCTCTCCCCAAAGAGATGCTGTAACTATTTTTTCAGCAAACAGTGAATGTAGGCATTGGACACATTTAGACAATGTTCTTTAGAACTAAGTCTAACACAACTAGCTCCAGATATTTTCTATTCTGGCACAGACACTCAAACGTAGACTCAGGCTTAACTATTGGGACGCCCTTTGCAAGTCATGTGGTACTGTGGTAGTACATATAGTGTCGACTGCACTAAAAAGGATTTGTTTTCTTCTTACTACACTGTAATTATTTTTGCTCAATCCCGGGTACTGGACGTTCTAAACCTTGTTTTTAACCCCAGTTAGAAGAACGTTTCACACTTTTAATTTAGAAGTAGAGATAGCGTGGATTTTACCTGGGGTTATAAAACCCTGCTCTGAAGCTTTTGCAGTGTTTTGGGTGCCAAAAGTGTGCAGTGTGAAAAGATATGGTGTTACATGTGATGTTACTTAGTTGCTTAGCAACAGAACAGATGTTATTTAGTTGTTCATCCACTCACTCAGAAACTGAACCGTGCATGCTTCATATGAAGTGAAAACCAGGACATAGCAACATTTAACAAAAACATTTAACAAAAACAAGCAACAGATCTGTCCATTTTTTATTGCTGATGTAAAATCGCGCTAAGAGTTAAGGTTAATTGTTAATCCCAGGTAAAGTATGTGCAGGGTGAAACCTCAAACTACAAAACCCAGGATTGTGTTTACCCGGAGTTTATAAACACCCAGGGGAAATATTTCAGGTGTGAAAAACTCTAGAATGACGTTAAAGGGTTGGCAGTAAGAGAACACAGTCAGTAAGTACAAAGCATTATTACCTCAGAGAGAGAGAGAGAGAGAGAGAGAGAGAGAGAGAGAGAGAGAGAGAGAGAGAGAGAGAGAGAGAGAGAGATTGATGAAGGGCATTCTCTAGGATGTTTTGTGAAGGAGCCACAATCTAAAGGCCAGCCAAGGGCACGAGTCACTGATAGGCCTCTAAGGGGAGCATGTTCCATGTTACTACACTTTCCTGATGCCAGGTGCATGCCTTCAGACCAAACCACAGCACGGTGGGTAAAATCAGAGTGACAGCCAGCAACAATATCGCTCTTATTCTTTCTGTCTCCCCTATTAAACTTTTAAGTAATCTGAAGACACCATTTATTCTTCCCTGTTTCACCGTTCTAAAGTCTTTCTTTTGCTAATCCAAGGTAAACATTTTTTTTGGTTTAAATAAAAATACTCTATTACATATTTTTTCAAGTACAAATCCTAATAAATTAATTAAGTAATACTTTTGGATCGAAAGAAATAAAGACAGAAAGGACGAATGGACATTTAATACATATACATAAACATGGGATGTTTCCAAGTATGGTCGACTTGTAATAAATACGTCAAAAGGTTCTGCCATTTATTAAAAGTGTAAAACACTGTCAACACTTGTTAAATATGTGAAGTTGGTTTGGCACATGAAAATGAGGTTCTCTGAGGTTTTTGTTCTTGTCTGAGCCTTTCCAAGATTTTTCTCGAACGTTTGTCCAGGACTGTAAGGGACTGTCAGCGTAGACATTAATATTCCTTGATGTTAAAATTCTGTCTTTGTGCTTTCAAAACTCCCTGTTTCAATTTATTTTGGACTGTATGACTTTATTCTACTAAGTGACATTTGCATCATAAATAAACAGTATTACAGTAAAATAAGTACAGCATCATAAATAAACAGTATTAGTAGGTTTCAGTGGCATTAATTTTGCTGCAATTTTTATGACAACACTTTTACTGCCAACAACAAGGATAAAGCAGAAGAATCGTTAAATTACCGGAGTTTCGGAGTTTCTTAGTGTTCGGTTCATCGCTTTTTTTGCTGTAATGAACCCTACAAATTTGTGTAAAAACTCATGACCCATTTCGTATCAGAGATACGAAATGGGTCATGAGGAACGTCGTCTCCTTTGTACAGAGCAGAGCACTTAGCATGCTCAATATCACACGTTACATTAAATAAGGACATTTTTTCTGTGTAGTTGCAGACTATATGATTCTCGCTGTCTATACTTTCATCTGATTTTCAAATCACAAAAATGCTTAAATATTAATATTAATTATTGTTGGTAATAATATTAGATTAATATGAATATTTTCTTATGAAGGAAGCTTATTGGTGAGTCTGTTTGCTTTACACCTACAGGGTAAGAGGTTTGATTCTCATCTCCATCCTGTGTGTGTGGAGCTTGAAAGTTCTCTCTGTGCTTCTAGGTTTTCCTCCTGGTTCTCCGGGTTCCTCCTCCAGCCCAACGGCATACATTGTTGGCTGATTGGCATCTTTAAATTGTCTGGTGTGTGAGGGTGTGTGTGATGAGGTGGTGCCCCGACCATGGTGTCCTTCAACTCCAGCTTTTGAAGCTATTGTATAGTCTATCGTTCTAGATCGTCTGCTTTAGATGCTCTACAAAACTTTAAGAACTGATTAAGAACATGTAAATGGTGTCCCTCTGTCTGTGTGGGTTTCCTCTGGGTAGTTATGTTTCCTCCTCCCAAGAATGACTGGAGCACGTGATTCTTCATCTTCCTGGGAAACACACCGGATCTCAGATTTCCACTCTGTCCAGGATTAAGCTCTTAAAAAAGATTTGATTAAATACATTAGGATGTAAAAGATCAATATGTTTTGAGTATACATGAGCTATTTTTTTTGCTTTCAACAGAAACGTGTTTTATTTTTCCCCCCATTAATATCACTTTGGCTAATGTACAAACTGCTGTTCAGGGAGATGTGAGTTTAACTGGGTGCAAAGTTTTAAACACAAACCATTTCACACACAGTGTTTTTTTGTATGATTTAACCGTGCTTTATTTATACAACTTAGAGGGAACTGTGGGTTCCATTTGGAAGAATTTCTCTCATGATTGTCTCGTTTATTTTAGCTCGCCTGTTTCTGCTCCTCAAATTAGAATTTAAAAACAAGGTTATGTCTCTCTCTCTCTCTTCTCCACAGGAAATGTCCTCCACAAATTAGCTATCCAAACATCATTCTCAAAACGGACAAATTGAATAATTTGCCCCAATTCCCTGGGCAAACACACACTTTCACGCATGCTGATAGGATTAACTGTGTTCGCTGAGGTGTGGGCAGATTTCTCAAGCCAATATTTCTAATCCAACATTCTTTGGACTCGACCAGCTAGCCGCCCATGCCACTCTAATTAACTTATAACCACTACATTATTGCCACTGAGCCCTTTGAATCCAGGCATACGTCTGTGTGTGTAATAGAGAGTGTGAGAGAGAGAAAATATAGTGATCATTAAAAGTTCTCCTTACTTACAGTATGTAAAGCGTAAAATCCTAGCCGTCTTTCACATCCACAGATATTTTTTGGAGGAATATAAGAAGGATTTCTCCTGAAATTCAATTTCAAATTTCATTGGTCGCAAACACAATCATACACAGATTAAACAACATGTAGACTGTCCATATTATAAAAGAAACAATTTTTTAAATACAATACAGAATTGTGAGCTGGTTTGGTGTTCATTTCTACAATCGCAAAATCATGGAGGAACTGATTGAGGAGGAGGGGAATTCAAGCAGAAATGCAGAGAAGACTTCATTTATTCATTTTGAGAGATGTCACGACAAGTACAGTAAGAATCCAAGTCAAGAACACCTGTGGGATTCAAATTTTATTTTCTACCTGTTGATTATGTAGTATTTTCACTCAAATTTAAAATATTTTAAATTTCAAATGTCTTGTCTTTGCTGGTAATAGTATGCCTATTATGATAATGACAAGATGGCACTGTGACAGTGGCAGTCCAGAATTAAAGTGTCTTTGCATGGACACTTTAATTCTGGACTGACACTGTCACTTTAACTCTGGACTTGCACAGCACAGTGCCACTTTATACACTCCATACACTATTTACACACCATACTGCACCTGGTCACTTTAAGGACAATCTTTAAAAACCTTGCACATTTATGTATATGTATATTTATGTATATGTACATTATTTCACATTCTCCACATATTTCATATCTTATATAGTTTTTATATAGTTTTCTTATATAGTTTATACATTCTTATTATATTATTTTCATTTTATTTAATTATTTATTTATTGTTGTTTACTTTTTTGATATTTTTTATTCTTATACCGGACAGTTGCATAAAGCATTTCGCTGCATATCGTACCCTGTATGTATGTGTATGTGACAAATAAAATTTGATTTGATTTGATTTTGATTTGAAGATAAAGATAAGATGAGATAAGATAAGACAAGATGAGATAAGAAAGGCAAGATAAGATAAGATAAGATAAGATAAGATAAGATAAGATAAGATAAGATAAGATAAGATAAGATGAGAAAGACAAAATAAGGCAAAATAAGATCGTCTTTTATTCATCCCACAACAGGAAAATTTGCAACAAAAGGATCGATTCATGACCTTGTAGTACCAGAGATAGATTGAGATACTAGAGATAAGACAGAAGCAAGACTGAATTAAGCATCACAAAGAACAGAAATATTCTGATGACATAATGCTATTTATGTGGCCGAATGTTGGTTCTGTATTTTTGCCTATGAAACACCAGAGGAAGTTTTTGTGTAATCTTCTACTTCTGAGCAATTCCGAAGAGTCGTGCAGATGTGATGGAGTTTGAAAACGGAAGCTTGTCTAAGTGATATTGGCTCATCCAGGATCACCACTTCATAGTCTGATTTAACCACAATATTTAATGCCATGTAAGGTCAGTATCACACACACAGACATGGCACTGTTAAGTGAATAATTGAATCCTCCATTTGTCCTTTAAGTTGTTTTTTTTTTTTTTTTTGTGATTTATATTCTGACCCATTTAAAGTTTTCCTTACATAAGAGCACACAGATTTAACCCAAAAATATGAGCATTATTAAATATATTATTATTGGGATGCACTGAATCAAGTGCTATTTTATAAGCTGGTGAATAATTAGGAAGCCATATTCTAACAATAAGGAAAATTTGCCAGGATTATTGTGATAATTACAACTAGAAACAAACAATAACTAACAATATCCCAGCATAGATGTTTAATAAATTGTTTGCCATATTCTCGCTGATCAAAATCTCCGATCTCAAATTTTTTTGGAGGATTGAAAGGATTTGGCAACCTTAGAGACAAAAATTGAGTCTTATTGCATCGTAACCCAAGTCTGAATACACGTAACTGTCTAACTTTTGGGGTGAAGGTGCTGACTATATGGATAAATACATGCTAAAAAGTTTCAGATTCCATCACTTTACTGTTAAAGGGAGTCACTGTTTCCAATTTTATTTCTTTTTTCAATTATTTCCAGAAATGAATCAAATTAGATTAAATATTTCTCGATGTGAAGTAGAAAACGGTTATAAATTTGTGCCCCAAAAAAGGTCTAAAGCTCAAACATAAACACTAAACATAGTCGATTGATTGATCAATCTAATTCTAACATAAAGCTCAAACATAAGCATTAAACTTAATCTGTAGTGTGTTTTGGGTTTCCAGCATTCACAATTGAGATGTTCGCTAACAGGAAACAGTTTAGAAACTGCTTGCAGCGCACATTCACCATCTAGAACATTAAAATAAGCTACAGTATGCTTTTGCTCATTCTTTTCCTCCCACTTGTCTGTGGAAATCAGGAGGCAGATATATTTTAGCGCCACTCTGGCGCAAGGATCCGGAGAGGCTGGCTTTCCCTCTGTTCATCCTGTGGTCGCCTTTGGCAACGCATGCCAGAATTCCCCTGCTGTCAACCTGAAAGGCAGGGCCTTCTTTCTCTCTTCTTTTTTACTTAATGGATCAAAAATCCATTTGTGGAAAGGCTGCTGGATCTTTGGAACAAAAAACGAGGGTCAAGTTAAGCTCAATGAACATACTGAAACTACTGTATTCAACTCTCTCACCACACGGAAGGCCAAGAGCTGGGTTTCTGATAATGGCTGCTTTATTTGAGAATGTAAGGGGGATTTTTGTGAGAAACCTGTAAAGACCCATAGCTGGCAAAAACTGGTACAATTAAAGGACTTGTGAACATTAGCGATAATGGCTACATCATCACATGTCCCATCATCCCATAAGGTCATTCTGGACTTTATGCCGAACATGATACCATGCTTTAAGCATTAAATACTATTACAAATGAGAAACATCTGCAAACAGAAGGGAAAGTGGACTGTTTTGGTTTGTAATTAGTTATAAAGTTGCATTAATGGAAATACAAACAGAACATACAGTATTTTCAGTTAAAACCTCTGAACTTGCCCTTACCTGTTGGTTCCTCAGGAGCTCTCGGTTTCACAATTCCTCTTGACTATAAACTGTTGTAAAAAGGACATTATTTACATTTACATTATACTGTATACTGTCCAGCGTCACCTAAATGAAGATGAGGTTCCCTTCTGAGGCTGGTTCATCTCAAGGCTTCCTCATAATGTCTCAGGTAGTATTTTCTTGCCACCATCACCTCAGGCTTGATCATTAGGGATAGGTGTTAGAGATCAACAGCCATTTAATTTGAAACTTTACGATTATTGTTTCTGTTGTTTCTCTGTAAGGCTGCTTTGAGACAATGTCCACGGTTAAAAGCTCTATGCAAATTAAATGAATTGAATTATGATTGTCAGTTAATATTCATTTATCTACTATCAGTTTTCAATGTGTTTTTATCTTGCAGTCTTACACAAATTATTCTGAAAGCATGAAACATTCCAGGATATCAAATCCTTATTAATTAACAGAATCAAATGCTTTAAGAAAAAGAAGTGAAAAACAACAGAATAATAATAAGGAAATAGTGAGTTGAAAATGACTATTACTCATGAATAGGAAGAGTACACAGGAATCCTTTTCCATTTTGCTTTCTCCGTTTGCTTTCTGATATTAGACCTGAGGCTGTAACTCACTGGAGGTTTTAAGTAAAAGGTCTAAAATATTGAAGTAAGGTAAAAAAAAAAGTTAGACTGTATGTAATATAAATACCACCTCACAGTCCAACTATGGTCTGTGCTTTTTTTATTGCACATCCTGCAAAATGTTCTCAAAAACTGGGCAAGTTAAAATCAAATCAATCAAAATGGCTGCCGCAGGCCGAAAGCTGCTGGCTGCGCAGGATCTCACTCAGGTACAGCGTGGGAAAGACACTCATCTCTGTCGAGCTCCTGATAGTTCTGTTTGCATTTGGCCTCTACACTTTCCGCTGACCGAGGTTTTTTATATATACGGAAAAACTGGAAAATACTATAAAAACACTTTCGAGGTTGGTAACAGGGTGCTTTTATATTCACCCCTGAAACTCTTGTCTGGTCAAATCTTCTACAGATATCAACAGTATTAGTGATTATATTTTACTACTTTACATACAAAGCCATAATTTGAACAGATATTTAATGAATTTTTAATATCAGCAGATATTTTGTGGATCTGTAAATCCAACAATTTTACTCCTTGCACTGTTAAGATATAAGGATAAGAGATCTGTATCTAATTGTTAGTTATGGTGCTAGAGCGCATTCAGGTTATTTAAAAAGGTGGCTATAAGCAGGGTTTGGAGCTTGACTGGTGGTCATGTGACCAGATTCTATGCTGCAGGTCATGAGAGATGTGACTTGGATGTGACTGTAAACTGCTCCACCAATGAGGTCAATCCAGGAGCTGAAGAGGCATCTGTTAATGAGTGACCTGATAAGCAGTCATAAGATGAATGTCCTGGTGTTCCTATGGCAGAGAGGGAGTTTGTTTCACCTAGCAGGTTAGGAACGCCAAACATGGAAAAGAAAACATGCACACTTGTGGGTATGTGGTAATGAGTTGGAAGCTGTAGCTTTTAGGTTACTTCATTAATTCATTGAATTATTCTGAAAAAGCAATGGAGCTGCATAGGATTTCTCAACCTGAAAGATCTAAAGTATAAGTCTATAAGTGCCACTGACCTGCTTGTCTTAACTGTTGATATGCCCACTATACTTGCTTTATTTTTTCTGTCGATTGTGAGGAATGAGTGATAGCGGTGTGAGTCAGCTGGTTTAGTAACACAGAGGGTTCTGGGTGGTCTTTGTAGAAAATATCAAGGAATCAAACAAATTTTTGGTTGGCTCTAACATTTTGTTATCTATACCAAAAAATAGTCAACATGCAAAACTCCTTTTTCTTCAAAACTAGGTTTCTTAAGAATGTTGTTTTAGGAGCATTCATTTTGTTCATCCAGGCAACAGAGACCTATTCAAGTGCCCAGTATTCCCAGTAAACAGGAAGTTGAACTGGGCAAATTTGTCTTTATCAGACCGCCAGTGCTTGGCGAAAAGAAGTACAGTAAACCCTCCAGTAGAAACCTTAGTAACTTGGAAGAATGTCTGGTGTACTTGTCAAGTTGACTGATGAGAAGCTTGTTGCATGAAGTAGGCACCACCATGACGGTACTGGGATTCACCACTGGCTGGCAGATCCAGGCTCCGTAGTTTTGTGTGAATGGCTGAGATTTGCTGTTGCTCTTCACTGATTACAGCCTTGGACAGTGAGAGATTGGTGGATTTCAGTGAAGCCTGGCGCGTGCGTCAGTCTTCTGTCATGAAGCAGATAGGAAGTATAGATTTTGCAGTTTTACTTAAATCAGTGTAGCAGACAAAAATATAGGAATAAACTAGATATAGTATAAAATAAAGTATAAAATAAAATGAAATGCCAGGAACGGTCAAAGCTTTAATCAAGTCAAGTCATAGATGAAGCATGATTCTGCCCTGAAGAAACACAATATCCAGTAGAGCAGCGGTACTGAGACTGCAGGAGTAGATGCACTGACTGAAGACATGATGAAGCTAAGAATACATATTTTTTGCAGTGATATATTTAAAAGGCAAAATAAAAATAATAAAATAATGTAAATAATGTGTGTGGTCCTATCGCTAGCCATACTATAACCAATCAGCACCCACGTCAAATCATATTAGAATCTATCTACTAATATTCTTGACAGACTTTCCCGTCATCTGCAAGTCAAGAAGCTTTTATTGTCATTTCAACGGTATGCAGCTGGTGCTGTGCACAGAGAAATGGAAAATACATTCCTTCAGGACCCTGATGCTACATAATTACACAGAATTACCTTGCCATTATCATAGAGCATTTTTTAATTAGCAAATCTAGAAAGTAATTAGCAGTTGGAGTGAAAAGGTACATAAGATGCATTGTCTGAAAAAAGCATGACTTAAGAGAAATCCCGTCTAGTTGTATTCTATCATTTCAATGCACTACATTAACGTTAACCTTCGTCTTCCAAACAATCACTTATCTAAAATCCTTTATGGATCCCTTATTGTTCTAGGGCTGTGCTTGGGTTGTATAGTGTCTCACTCTCTAATCTCTAGTCTTCTAAATGAATCGATTCTAAAGAATCAGTAAGAGGTGGCGCCAATTTAAAATTACTGTTTATTTTCCCATTTGGACGTCAGGGTCTGTTTTCTATATTTAGTGCAAAAATATTTGACTGCTTCTGCTCTTTCTGGTAGCTGAAATTCAAAGCGTCTCCAGTGTGTGACCTAATTACCCACTCCTAACCCTAACCATCACTCATAAACACACGTACGCACCAAATCAAACACAACCGCCACGCACCACTGTACCTGCCAGCCAGCCATCCAAACTAAGAGCCTTTCTGTTCTGTGGATTTTGTGGCCTGAGGCTCAGGCACATGGTACAAGGTTCCTGGAAAGTGCAGACCACGGGGGGATTCACTCACACACACACACACACACACACACACACACACACACACACACACACACACACACACACACACACACACACACACACACACACTCTCTCACACACACAGGCTGCATCATGCTGCACCTCACAAAAAAACACCTGCCACCCACACTGACCAGATGTTGGTCAGCAAGATTTACACTCTCACCAACTTAACCATCATTTCAACCAGTACCATATACTGTAGTACAGTTTAATCAACATACTCCCATAACTCACTTCAACAGTTAGGAAAAAGTCGAGGTTGCCAAATTTAAATTTTCAAAAAAAAATAAAACAAAAAAAACGAGGCATGTATTACCATTTCATTGAAATATACGCTGTCATGTTATGTTTTAAGAAGGAAGCGACTGGTGTGGGAACAGGATATTCAGATACGTTTTTGTCACCACTAGGTTTTCACAACTGACGCAAGAAATCTGTTCAGAGACAGAGATCAGACACACCAAAGTGCACTACAATGTGTCATTGGGCTTTACTAAGAAGATTTCAGTCTCCAAGAGAGATGTTTAAAAATAATATAACATGACAAAGTCTGATCACAAACGAAGTGATCGATGAACATTGTGAGTGTAGACCTGGTTCACTTGAAATTCAGGATCTTAGAATACTTTTTTTTAATGAAAATCCTTGGCATTTTGCTAAAGTTTCTCTAAACAATACTAAGTCTACTATAAAGAAACACCATCGCTGTCTCATTCCACCAAAAAAGCCTTAAAACATACCATATGTTCAACTCACTGGACAGTCAAGAGCTTAATAATGTTCACATCAATTCATTTCAATTTCAATTTTTAATTGTAAAGTTTAAAATTAAGTTACATTTTATCCTTAAAATCTATTCCTAATTATCAAGCCTAATGTGACAGTGGTGAGGAAATACTTCCTGATATGATATGAGGAACAAACCTTGAGATGAACCAGACTCAGGGGAAACTAAAAGAAACCTTATTTGGGTTATATTATATAATATTCATTTGGGTGACACTGGAAAGGAAATAATGTAAATGAAAAAAATGTCCTTCCTACAGCAGTAACCAAGAGATCCTGAGGAAGTAATATGTCAGCATCTTCTGAACTTCAAACATCTGATGGTTGATAGGCTGGTTTGAGGATTTCAGAAACTGTTGATATCCTGGAATTTTAATGCATAATAGTTTTTTGAGTTTACTCAGAATGGTGTGAAAAACGAAATCCATCCAGTTTTCTGCTCACTGCGGCTGTAAAGGGTGAAATTTCTCGTCAGCACTGAATCACTGGCTGTTTTTCCCCCACACTATTCCAACTTAACTCTAGAGACTCTGGGTATGAAAATCCCTGGTTTCTGAAAAACTCAAATTGTGAGCATGACAGAGACACTGACATGACATTTTATCATTCTTATGTTCGACGTGAATGCCTTCTTGGGCTCTTGACCTGTACATGACTGCACCAAAGTTACTAACAATGTCCTTAGCGAATCCAATGCCACTAATTTGTTGTCGTGTTTAATATCAACTGCAGATTCCCAAAACATTCCAGTGACAGAAGTGGAAAGACCCTCATTGGGTCTTATTTAATTGATGCTATGTTTTACCAGACCTACTGATTTCACACATTTCATTTATATTTGCATGTATATGATTAGAAATTGTCTGGAAATTATAAAATCTTTCCCACAATGTGGAATGCATGTCAGATATGATTGTACGATTTGCAGTATTTTAGTCAAACACTGCCATCTTGTGGTGGCGTCAAATAAATATTTTTGTTTCTTTTTGAAACTTAAGCAGATCATTAAAAAATCTGACTGATACAAAATAAATAGATTAATGCATCAAAACACAGAGTTACGTATAAAATATACATATTTTTGTATTTAACCCTGATATTTTCCTCGGGTCAATCTGACCCAGCAAGAAAGTTTAATGTGTCATAACTTGGGTTTTCTTCCACATATTTGCCTGAAATTTACCAGGATTGTTACAAATTATGAACTTTGCAAGTAAAATTAATTTTGTATATTTGCGTTGAACTATGTGTTCAGACTAGTACATACTACGTGTTTTGGCCACATTTAGTAACCACATTGGTTACACTTTTGCCCTTTTTAGCACAATGAACATACTAACTGACACAAAACTGCACACACAAAATGTCCACTAACACACGCACCCAAAACACACACTCACACACCACACACACACACACATGCACACACACACAAACACACACACACAAATTGGGCATTGCATTTCATTAGGCCTCCAAAAACAAAAAAAGCCAAACATTTGTAAATATTTCACACTTTTGATATGTCTTTGCCTAGCAGAAGGCAAAATATGACGCACACACACACACACACACACACACACACACACACACACACACACACACACACACACACACACACACACACTGTTCAAAGGATTGGGAATTGCATTTCAGTTGGCCTCCAGACAAAACAAAGGCTATACATTTGTAAACATTTCACACACACACACACACACACACACACATACACACACACACACAGTTCAAAGGATTGGGAATTGCATTTCAGTTGGCCTCCAGACAAAACAAAGGCTACACATTTGTAAACATTTCACACACACACACACACACACACACACACACACACACACACACACACACACACACACACACACACACACACACACACAGAATGGTGATAATTGTAGAATTTTTTATTTCTAAGCATTCAAGTCAATTTGGCCTGTAAAAAAACAGGTTTTATTAGTTGCTGACAAATCTCCTGCCTTTTAAATATACCAGCCTGTAATTGTGCATCAACTTTTGTGCCTCTATAGTGAAAATAATTCTAAATTTCTGGGGTTTTTTTTACTAAAAAATGAGACATTTTTGTATATAAATAAGGTTTATTACACCAAATATACATTTTTTTTTTGCAAAATATATGTTAATATGTTGGAAACAAGTTAGAATAAAAAGGTAAAAAAAAATGGCTATCCTATATAGTTAATTTTTTATAAGCAGTCAAAACAGACAAGGTCAAGTAGACTCGGCGCTCCTAATTTGCATAGGAGGAAAATATAAGGGTTAAGCTTTATTTTTAATATATTTATTTTTTTAAATCAACAAAAAGTTGATTTATTTTACTAATTCCATTCAAAAAGTGAAACTTGTATATTATATTATATATAATTTGCAAATCGTAGCAACCGTTCCACATATAATGCTATTGCTTTCAACCTACACATTGCTCTCTCCCACCTGGAAAATAAGCATGCTGTTTGTGGACTACAGCTCAGCATTTAACACCATAGTGCCTGCCACACTTGTTGCGAAGCTCGGGACTCTGGGGCTAAACAGATCTCTGTGCAGCTGGATTCTGGACTTCCTGACAGGCAGAAGTCAGGTGGTAAGAATGGTCAGCAACACTTCATCCATGCTGACCCTCAACACTGGTGCTCCTCAGGGCTGTGTCCTCAGCCCACTCCTGTACTCCATGTACACACATGACTGTCCAACCACACACAGCTCCAACGTCATTGTCAATTTCGCTGACGATACAACAGATGAGAACGGCCTACAGAGAAGAGAAGAGCACCCTAACTAAATGGTGTCAGGAGAACCACCTCTCACTCAACATTGACAAGACCAAGGAGTTGGTGGTGGATTTCAGGAGACAGTGCAGAGAACACAAACCCATCAACATCAAAAAAAACACCTGTGGAGCAGGTGAGCAGCTTCAAGTTTCTGGGTGTTAACATCAGTGAGGATCTCATCTGGTCCATACACAATGCTTCTTCTTCCTGAGACGGCTGAGGAAGTTTTGAATGAGAACCAGCATCCTCAGAACATTCTACACCTGCAATATAGAGAGCATCCTGACGGGCGCATCACTGCCTGGTTTGGAAACAGCACAGCTGCAACCGTAAAGCTCTGAACAGGGTTGTGTGAACTGCCAGCCACAATGTTGGAGGTGAGCTTCCCTCCCTCCAGGATATCTACACAAGTCGGTGTATAAGAAAAGGCCGGAGGATCATCAGCACTCCAGCCACCCGTCCCACAGACTGCTCTCTGCTTCCCTCAGGAAGACGTCTTCGCAGCATCCGATCCCGCACTAGCCGACTGAGGGATAGCTTTTTCCCTCAGGCTATCAGACTAATTAACAGTCAGAAATAATACACCCTACAGCATACTTTCACAATATGGTATGCCACACACTGCACTTTAACAGTACAACACACTGGACTATACATACACACTGCATTTAATACAATAATCTACTGTATCTGTTACCACTGGATACCATCCGATGCACATCCATAACACTATATACACACACACACACACACACACACACAAGTACATATTGTATATAAGGTGTAGTGCTAAGTATGTCTAATATTACACTGTGTGTGTACTGAATATGTATGAGCATATTGCACATTGCACCTGTATATAAATTTTTCTGCAGTTTCTGGAGCATGCTCCCAAGAATTTCACTCACCAAGGCACATGTGCTGTGGTGATGTGACAATAAAAGTGACTTGAATTGACATTCATTCATTATACACAGACTGATATATTTCAAATGTTTGTTTCTTTAAATTTGTATGATTATAACTGACAACTAAGTAAAATCCCACATTTAATATTTCAGAAAATTAAGAATATTACTTAAGACCAATTTAAAGAAAGGATTTTTAGAACTCTGGGCCAACTGAAAAGTATGAACATGAAAAGTATGAGCATGTACAGCACTCAATACATTGGAGCTCTTTTTAGCCTTTTATTACTGCAGCAATGCGGTGTGGCATGGAGTCAATCAGTCTGTGGCACTGCTCAGGCGTTATGAGAGCCCAGGTTGCTCTGATAGAGGCCTTCAGCTCTTCTGCATTGTTGGGTCTGGCACATCGCATCTACCTCTTCACAATATCCCATAGATTCTCTATGGGGTTAAGGTCAGGCAAGGTTGCTGGCCAATTAAGTACAGGGATAACATGGTCCTTAAACCAGGTACTGGTAGCTTTGGCATTGTGTGCAGGTGTCAAGTCCTGTCGGAAAATGAAATCTGCATCTCCATAAAGTCAGCAGCAGGATTAATCTTTTTGATATTCTAATTATATGACCAGCACCTGTATTTACATATTTATCTGCACTTGTTCATTTGCACATTGCCTACCAGTGGCACTTCTGGTAGGTGCTTTTTATACAATTTCAATAAAGCCGTATCTTTAAGTCTCTATCAATCTATTCCAGCCTTTACACACAGTACAAATCCATACTTTTTAATTTTACAATTTAGTGTATTTATTTACAAAGCAATGAAAGCAGATTTTTCTTGTATT
This sequence comes from Tachysurus fulvidraco, assembly GCF_022655615.1. Classification (NCBI taxonomy): domain Eukaryota; kingdom Metazoa; phylum Chordata; class Actinopteri; order Siluriformes; family Bagridae; genus Tachysurus; species Tachysurus fulvidraco. The sequence continues at coordinate 6,054,019 of NC_062527.1, forward strand.
TTTTTTATTTTCTTGCTCCTGTACTGAAGCTCATTCAACACCTCAAACTAACCTATTATTTATGCGACATTTTTAAAGAGATTTTAAGCTTTAGTCACATACAGACATTCATCACTGCTGGTGTATTTAAGTTCATTTCTAGACAACATTTCGATGTCAACACCTTTGTGGAAAACGAAATACATTCCCTTAATAGACACCAAGAAGGAAACCAAATTTGCTGCACCACCTGTGGAATACCTTTAAGCCGTCTTTTTAATTAAGATATCCTGTCAGATGCTTTTAGATGCTACCTGATTTGGTGATGATTCAGACCCCCCAACAAAATAGTAAAAATAATGAGTCAGACGTTTAATTTTGTAATTTTTTTAATTACCCAATGAACAGGACTGAAAACATACACTTTAGAAGAATGTTTTTGGCCTCCTGGTGGTGAAGCGGGGCTTGTGCTGGCGACGCAGGACCCTGTGGGGCAGAGGGAACTTGATCTTGGAATCCTGTTGAATGAAAGACATGAAGCACGTTAAATCACAGACCATGTTTACTTCATGAACAGACAGCACTTGCCACAGGATGTCGCCAGTTTTTAAAGCCGCCAGATTTTAAGACGATGCACTTGATCTGGAAGAGGAATCTGGCCTGGTTTTTACTATTGCAGGTATTAAAGCTGAACTGGCAACAGCACCAGTTCAGTGAGAGACCTGCTGATTAGCTGCACTAAACACATGCATCAGGATTTCAGATCTGAGCTTCAGACACTAAACACTTAGTCTGCAGAATGAGAGAACAAACACTTACGTGGAACTGCTTGATGGCGGCTCTGCGACACTTGTTGGCTGGGATCACCTGCACTTTCATAATCTGTATGGCGTGAGCACGAGCACGGTGACGAGCTCCCATATCACGGTCTAATCACATTTTTTATAAAAAGAAAAAACAGAGCAGCACAGAATTAGGGAAAAGCTTCAATCATGACCATAATCATGACCCTATCAGTATAATGTTGAACCTTGAATTCACTTTCAATTGCACATAAGAGCTTATGAAAGGCGACAAGGCCCTGTTTCTTTGCGCACACATAGCAAGAGCATTATACACATACAATGATCTTTGGGTTTGTGTGCAGATTTCTGCTATTAATCATGAACTTGAACAGGTCACTGACAAAAAAAATAAAAATAAATCAAACAAGTTCTGACTATTGGAGCAACTTGCAATTTTTTGTGTGAAATGAATACAGAATTGGGACAATAGGCATCATGTGACATCACAACACACATTAAGGTGAAAGTGCTTGATTCACACAAATTGACATTTTGGAACCAAAAAAAAAAGCCTTTAACAAAAAAAAAATTCTGAAATCCATCAGGAAGCAACTTACAGCACTGGGTAACAGCTCCAGAGGTGGTGAGGTCTCTGTACTCGCGGTACATGTTGTGTGTGCCACTGCGGGAGTCATAACGCAGCCAGATGCCAAAGTTTTTCACCTTCAGTGGAGATTTCTCATGAACCTTTGGATGAAAGAAACAAAGTCAGAATTGTAAATGGTTTTAATTTATTTAAAAAAAAAAACACTAGAATCTTTCCTCAAAGCAAACTATTTATGGAGGACTTTTATAATCATATCAGCTTTTGCCCTAATTCTTCAATCTCGAATTCATTCTATTTTGCTGTAAACAAAACAACACAGCCCACCTACATATCTGCTACTAAGCCATCAGTTTACACTTCCAGCATTTATTAGTGTATTTTAGACTTTTAGCACTCTTCAGCATGGCAAAGTCCTTCACCTCCCATCATCTCATTTAGTGATTGTATAGATCTTGAACTGTTTGTGCTTCATGCAGTTGTATCATCTTCCTGAAGAACTCCTCACACTGGAAAGCCAGTAGTTCTTACACAGAACACACAAACTAAACTTTAATCTGCAATCAAAGCACCACCACACTGATTGTATCCTCACCAGTCCGCAGTACGCAATCTCTCCAGAAGCCTTCTTCATCTTCCTCAGCTGGGAGACAAAGTACCAGAAGCGAGACTTTGCCACCACATGGTTAGGGGCGAAGATCCTCATACGGTACAGAGGTGGTGCCGGGTTCTTGGCAGAGGGCAAGAGACGCCCAACAACTTTGTACTCCCTAAGCTGAATACAGAAAGGTTGTGTTCAGTTTTACATCATACAATAAGAAACATCACTACAATAGACACCAGACAGAAGACCGACATAGCAAGGACCTAGTCATGCTTTACATCAGCCTGCTTTAGTATTAATAATCAATGAGCACCAGAGATGCTTAAATCTTCACCTCTTAGAGAAAAAAACATGATAGAGAGACAAACGTGGCGGTAATTAAAAAAAACCCCAAAGAAAGATTTACAGAAGTCTGGGCTTGATGGTCAGGACACCTCACAATCATACACAAAGAGGTGAAATGTCTTTAAATCCAGCCTTTAACGCGAGATTATTCTCTAAAACAGGGCTCTGTTGCAAACGTTCCGATATTTACACCAAAGCAGAGTTTAATAAGAGTGAACTGCAGGCGAACACCACATGGTTCTCGCCACAATGTTGGCCGCCATGTTGGAACTCTACAGGCCCGTTAAATTAACTACTTTATAGAGGGTTTACTTCACATATTCGACCAGAAACAAATCTGTACGAGTTTTACAATATATTATAAGGCATAAATTCAAGTCTACAGTCAGCAACGAGAACTTAAAACTGATAAATTACGTACTGTGCCAGACGCCTTCATGGTGTCTCGCTGACTGCCACTGTGAAAAAGGAAGAACAGGGCGGAGCGACGCTACGTCAAGCCTCCGCTGGTCTTCTTCTACTGCTGTGCTTCTTAGACCGCGAGCACGTGTGCACGCCACCTAGCGTCTACCTAGCGTATTATTATTATTATTATTATTATTATTATTATTATTATTATTATTATTATTATTATTATTATTATTATTATTATTATTATTATTATTATACTAATTCGTCGTCTTTGTTGTTTTGGTGTTGTTGTCTTGATTGAGATTGATGTCTGTGAACACTAAAAACACTGTATATCTTCTGTACAATTATACATACAATGTACATGTTACATATTGTATATTTCACATTCATATATATATATATATATGGACGTTTTTAATGCATTGTCTTATATCCTTCTACTTGTTGTTGTTCCTTTACAACAGTGTCTACACATTTTTTAATGCTATAACCTTAGAACCATTTATATATTTGGACATTTTTAATGCATTGTCTTATATCCTTCTACTTGTTGTTGTTCCTTTACAACAGTGTCTACACATTTTTTAATGCTATAACCTTAGAACCATTTACTTTTTACTTTTCAACAATGTCCACACATCTCCGTACTGCTAAAGCCTTTATATTTATTCACTGTACATATCTTTACATATATAACTATCTATATATATTACATGCTGTACATATGTTTACATCTATAACATGTACTATGCAATGGTAGTAAAGTTCTATCTATCTATCTATCTATCTATCTATCTATCTATCTATCTATCTATCTATCTATCTATCTATCTATCTATCTATCTATCTATCTATCTATCTATTTTAGTCATTACTTTCCTGTAACTAGATGATTTGCTTGTTTGTACAACAAAATGTAGAAGAACATTAGTGATTAATCATGGGTATGTATCAGAATTGTCAAAACTGATGGTGAAAGAAATTAGGAAAGAATATAGGAATACAATCACACAATAGACAAACAAATAATTAAGTGTTGTAAAGACTGTTTTTGACTTGTGAGACTGTTGAGAATTGTTGACTACATGATGACTAAATGATATTTAGTCAGTGAGATTTCTTGTTTAACATAGAATACATTAATTAATGGTACACCTATTATAGTAATTAATATAGTTTAGTAATTACAGTGCTGTATTTCTACACAGAATTTTCAGAATGAAAAATAATCCGCCATAGTTTGGCAAAAAAAAATTAAATAAAATAAAAAATACAACTAATTATAACATCCCAGGGTTGTGATTTGATCACAAAAAGAATCGACTCCTATTTCAATGCCTAAAGGAATCGAGAGTTGACTCTAAATCTTTGTACTCGATTCCACAAATGATAGTAGTTTGAGTACTTTGCCGCACCGTTACTCCCACCACGGCATAGTCCACAGTAGCCATATATGTCGAAATATATTTCCTTATGCCTAATGCAATAGAAAAGAAAATATTTGTGTTGAATTGACTGTTCACTTGGGAGTCAGTATCGGACTCGACTCGTATTGAAGCCGAATGAGGTCACGTGACAGTCACGTTCATCAAGATGGCTCCTCTAGCAGAAGAACATTTCAGCTCATTAAACCTTTTATTAAAGGTATCACACATACAGCATTTTGAGCTAAACACAGGAACACAACTTTGTAATGTTCTGTAGGTCCTTTAAGCGCGAAAGCTGGTGTTAGGAGCAAATAGTGCGATATAAACTGTAAATACGTTACATTGAATGATTTCTCTCTTGTTTGTTTACCCCTTTCTCTGTCTATCTCTTATCTAGGTAAAAAAAAGCTAGTATGTAGTCTATATGTACGAGATCAACACATTATTAGATCTTTGTAGACTGTGAGAGGAAATAAAATCTTGCACATTACTAATGTTACTCTAGGTCAAGCAGGGAAACACCTAATGATCTGTTTAGAACGTGCAGGAAAACTGCTTGACTTTCAGGAAGTGTGTATGAGATGGTGATATAGAATGTTGCTTTACTAAATGTGCATATTCTGTCATTCTATCTATCTATCTATCTATCTATCTATCTATCTATCTATCTATCTATTTATATATTTATTTTAGGCTCCGTCCAAAGATGTTGTGCGACAGATCTGCACAGACAGTTTCCCTACAAGGGTGCACGAGTCCCAGAGTGTGATAGACAGCACTGCTCGTGCACTGTCTGTGTCCAGCACCGAGGCCATGCAGGTGGGATGGATTGATTTACACTAAGAAACATTTAATAATCTTTTGTCTGATAGAAACTGTTATGTCATTTGACTGCACACGGGTATTCATTGAGGAGGCTTTCAAGTAAACGATCAACACTTTAAGACAAATGTGGTTACAGCAGGCAGGTGTACAACCATCCAACTCAACTTCTTAACAACCTATAAACATACCACTAAATGGACAGTTACATTTACAGAGATCTAATAGTCTATATTTGCACACACACACACCCAACTGCATATACTACATCCTCCTTTTCACTCACTTTTTTTTTTTCAACACTATATAGTTGTCACTACATTAACAGACTGTTGATATTAAGCTAGGTTATACATACATCACTGAACTGCATGTTATTATTTTAAGTCTCTTGCATTTATGTGTATTTTTTTTTCAAGTAAACAACACTTTATTTAAGACAAATGTGGTTACAGCAGGCAGGTGTACAACCATCCAACTCAACTCCTTAACAACCGTGAACATACCACTTAATGGGCAGTTACATTTACAGAGATCTAACAATGTATATATGCTCACACATGCCCAGCTGCATATACTACAGAAACAAGGCTTATTTATCCATGTCTCTGTTTCTCAGGTGTTGGCAGCATTTCACACGCTTTCGCATCACGTGGTGTTCCACAATTTTACAGCACCAGAACAAATCCAGTCTCTTTTCCCAGCTACTTTCCACTCGAACCTCAAAAATCTCATCACAAAGATCCTGCTTGAACAAAGGTAACTCTAAAGTTGATGTTCATTCAGTAAATCAGCCTTCACAACCAGATTTTTTTAATATATCTTTTCTTCACTAGTTAATAACCTTTATTTATGCACCAGATACAAAAATCTTTTAAAAGAGTGACCGGGACAAGACATACAGCAATAGACAACAATGATCATGTTATTAATTAATAAATAAACTAATGAATGAATTAATACCACCTCTTTCCAGAGATGGGGGGAAATAAATAAACATGTATTTATTTGTGTTAATGTGTAATTATTTTTTTAGCATGACATGGAGAAATGAGGCTTTGTCCAGTCAGAGTGAGTATCTTCCGAGCTCCCATATTCTTTCTCATGTCTTTATATGAAATGAATCGTCTTTGTGCTTCAGGGTGGTGTGAGGAGGCACAGCTTGAACCAGTCTGCCGTTAATAAGTGGATTATTTTCATATAACTACAGGAGGTTGTTTATTTTGTTTATACTATAGCACTTTTTTCAATGATTAATTTATGAATATACAACGCTTCATACATTTGAAACATTCGAGACACAAGTCAGTTCCTGTGATCACTTTCACTATAGCGTTGCCAGTCATTCTCTCGCAAGCTTCTATTCATTCTTTCCTCTTCCGCTCTCGCTCTCTCTCAAAGATGTGAGAAAGCAACTGAGGAAAGTTTCCTCTTTTCTTTTCCTTCTTCCATGTGCTTTGCTTTGTTAAATTTTAGATCTGTTTTATTGTTTGTCTGTGATGAAATGTTACACACACACACACACACACACACAACTTTGTCAGCCATTACTTTGGAAACAATAACATTAAAACAAATGAATACTAGTCTAACACGTTACAGCCGGGACTGTTTTTACTGTCTGAGCAACACAGTAATAACGCACACCTTCTGACCAGTCGCGAGTCCGTCAGTTATTCTGTTTGTGCCGCAGTCTCTCTGCCACAGCTTGAAGACTTGGAGTGGAGGGTGGACATGAAGATGGCGTCTGACACAGTGAGCCGCATGGCTGTGCCCACTTGTATCCTGCACATGAAGGTATGACAGACCGAGCACTAAATTTTTGTCCTGCACCAGTACACAAATCTTTGAGACATTACTGAGCACTGCAGTAGGAAGAAAAAATAAAATGATCTGTTTTGTGAACAGATCCAAGACAGAGGCAGTGTGAGCAGCAGCAAAAGCGAGTCTTCAGTCACCATGGAACTGAGCAAAGAAACTTTGGACACCATGCTAGACGGCCTGGGACGCATCCGGGACCAGCTCTCTGCTGTGGCCGGGAAATAGGACCACGTCGTTTACGGATCAATTACACACACTCAGAGGACTAAAAAAAATGAACTGCATGAGATACGAGTCTTTTTGTAACAGTCAGCATCCCAACGTGTTGGATTAATCCATTTCCTTCTCACAACATCATGGAACCTCAGCTCCAGAATTATTGGCACCCTAAAACTAATTCACTTCTACTAGATTAATTTGTAAAACAAATTAAAATCACAAAATTTGGGGATTTGCTTCAATGTGTCTGTGTGGTGATTGATCTGAAGCAGATCCATGTTTATACAGTTGGAGGTAATAAGTGCTGCTGCATTTTTTTGGAGTCATATCTTCAACCCTGAGTGAACAGGACCATCCTTAGTTCCTGAGGATTTTTAATACTGTGAAAAATAGTCAGATTTGGTAAAGATACTGCTCTTAATTCATCCATAAAAGATGAGGCTGTATAAATAGGTCAAAATCACCACCTGCAGTTTATAAACTAACCTTCAAATGTATTCCATTTTATTATGTCATTCATTCTTAAATCTCTTGCTGCACTTTATACTTAGGACCGATATTAGATTATTGGATTAATTTTCACAGCTTAAAATGTTCCTTTGTTAATTCCAACCTAAAACTATATATGATATATTGCAAGAACATCCAAAGTACTTAACATTTTATTTAATAGAAGCGTTTCAAACAACGTATGAAGTTGATTAAAATGAAACAAAGTATGAGTAATATTTTCAAATATATACAGACAATAATATTTTGTTGGACCACTTTTTGCTTCGATTACGACATGTTTTCGCAGTGGCATCATTTCAGAAAGTTTATGTAATGTTATGTCACAACATTTAATTTTTGTCCAGATCTACATTCGGTTCCTGCCACGGTCTTGTATTGATGAAGGGAGAGTTTAGAGTCAAATATGCAACCAAACAGAAAAAAAAACATCTTGTTGACTAAAAGAATTAACAGCTATTAAAGAAAGAGCTAGTCTCTGTTATTACAGTAGAAATGAAACAGAACCGTAAAACCAGAGCGAAAAATTTTACAGTCAGTCCCTCCAGGATTTCACGATTTTCTGATCACAGAAACTCCAGAACATTTCGGAAGAGCTGCAAAATTTTCAGAGCCACTGCAGATGTTCTGCAGTTTCAGGTCGAGACAATGAGCATTCAGCCAGCGTCATCTTCTGTTCACGTCTCTGAAACATGAGTACGGCTCTCAGAAAATCGTTACATACAGTGTAATGTAATGTCTTGTTTAAAAGAAGAATCCTGTGCTTGCAGTTTTGCCTGTTCGAGTAGTTTGACACAAAATAGCACAAAAATCAAGGATACAAAAAAATGTTGCATTGCAAATTTTGAAAACTGCAGCAAAATCAAGCATTTTGGGTTGCAACAAGAAGAAATGCTGGAGCGACTGAGCAATGATACAAACTGTAAAGTGAATCAATCGTTTTTGCTTTTTGTGTAAATGCTGATTAATTAACGAGACGCGGCTGAAACGTGAATTAACGTTAAACACATTTTTCTTTTAAACAAAAGTCTCGTTTCATCGTTCTCCAGTGCTTAAATCTAATGATTTCTGATGCTTAGTCTTCTTCGCACTGTGTACACCTTTAACCACTGCAGTACATATTTCTCAGTCCTGGTGTTTGTGTAGTTTAACTGGGACATTGGACATCACCTGTGCTCTGATGTACGACTGTAATGCCGTCCATGTCGATCTGCACTGAGTGCACGCTGAAGTCACAGAGACCCTGCAGAAAAAAACACGAAACAAAACGTAATCGTTTACAAGCTAATAATAATTTTAAGTAAGTTTAATCTCAAAACAAAACAAAAAAAAAAAACAGTGGTTCTAGTCAATTTCATAATTGGTCAGGCCAAACTTGCTGTTTGAATTACAAGGAAAAATAAAATGGAAGGAGGTTGTCACACAGGTTACATGAATTCTTTCAATTTTGGGTTTCAATATTCGTATATCGTTTCTTCACTAGTTAATAACCTTTATTTAAACAGATACGAAAATTAATAGGCGTGCCCACTGTGGAAAATTAATAGGCAAATTTAGGCATGCAGAGAAGTTTTACGCCAGGCAGATATGCAGGAATTAATATGTAACTTCAAAAGGTGTTTTTTGGCCTCCCTTTGACGAAGAAATTGTTTTTTTAATCGGAAAAATATGTAAAACATTTAAAAGTCTCACTCTCCTTAACACTCTCACACACTCGCTCTCTCTCACCTGTGTGTTCTTGAGTATCTGTCGTACATTCTCCTCCTCCTGGGCGTGCCGTGTGAGTACAAACAGGAAGCCGCCGCCTCCCGCCCCTGCCAGGCTTTGCCCGTAGGCTATAGGTTCAAGGGCATCCATCATGTTTCTCACTGCAGCTGGTTCACATCCTGGAGCCATGGCTTTCTTCTGCTGCCAGTAGCGGTTCAAACAGTCCCCTAGTTTGCTAAGAGATCCTAAGATAAAAAGAAAACCCACATGAAGAGGATAGAGCAACAGTGAATGAGAGACTTACAGAGCTCATTTATCTCAGGCATAACCTTTTCACAAAACATGCTTTCTGCCTCCACTCACCATCCATGCAGGCCTGTGCACACGCCTCAGCGTTATTCACCAGCTGCTCTGTGTTCTGCACAATAGACGGCAGACGACTGTACCAATTCCGCACCACATCCTATATACAAATACAAGCATGAGTCATCAAATACATACATACAGACACTCATCACTCATCTCACTCATTTTCTACCGCTTATCCGAACTACCTCGGGTCACGGGGAGCCTGTGCCTATCTCAGGCATCATCGGGCATCAAGGCAGGATACACCCTGGACGGAGTGCCAACCCATCGCAGGGCACACACACACACACACACACTCTCATTCACTCACACACTATGGACAATTTTCCAGAGATGCTAATCAACCTACTATGCATGTCTTTGGACCGGGGGAGGAAACCGGAGTACCCAGAGGAAACCCCCGAGGCACGGGGAGAACATGCAAACTCCGCACACACAAGGCGGAGGCGGGAATCAAACCCCGACCCTGGCGAACGTGCTACCCACTAAGCCACCGTGCCCCCCCTACATACAGACACACTTCCATAAATGAGTAATACAGTAACAAACACACTCCTATAAAAGAGTAATACAGTAACAAACACACTCTCATAAGAGTATTACATTAACACACACGCATACACACTCCCATAAAAGAATAATACAGTCACACACACACACACACTCCCATAAAAGAGTAATACAGTCACATACACAGACTCCCATAAAAGAATAATACAGTCACACACACACACACACACACACACACACACACACACTCCCATAAAAGAGTAATACAGTCACATACACAGACAGATTCCCATAAAAGAGTAATACAGTCACATACACAGACAGATTCCCAAAAAAAATTATAGTCACACACACAGACTCCCATAAAAGAGTAATACAGTCACACACGCATACACACTCCCATAAAAGAATAATACAGTCACACACACACACACTCCCATAAAAGAGTAATACAGTCACACACACAGACTCCCATAAAAGAGTAATACAGTAACACACGCATACACACTCCCATAAAAGAATAATACAGTCACACACACACACTCCCATAAAAGAATAATACAGTCACACACACAGACTCCCATAAAAGAGTAATACAGTAACACACACACAAGGCCATGAGGGATCAATACAACACATAGTGAGTGTTGTTCAGACCTGTAGTAGGTTGCGTGCCAGCCGTGTTTTGCCCGTATATATCAGCAGGAGACGCTGCTGCAGTGCAGTAAGGAAGTCTGGGGGAAGCACGAGTTGCTCCACCTCCACTTTGAGGGGTAGGGTAAGTCGGGAACGTGCCACCTTCACTCCACCTACCAGCCCTCCCACCTGGTCCTGCCACCCTCCACCTGTGACACATTTCTTATTTATTTAACTAATACCTCGTGTTTTTATATAATCATATATAATATAATTGTGCACACATGCCAGAAAATTAAAACCATTGACAGGAGGTGTGAATAAATAAAATCGATGATCTTGTTTTCAGTGGCACTTGTCAGAGGTGTTATATATTAGACAGCAGGTGAAGAATCAGTTCTTAAAGTTGATGTGTTGGAAGCAGGAAAAATCTCAAAGTGTAAGGATCGGAGTGACCAGATTGAGATGAAGATGATTGGATCGGTGCATCTCCAAAACAGCAGGTCTTGTGAGGTCTTCCTTGTATGCAGTGATTGGTACCTAAATAAAGTGGTCCCAGGAAAGACATCCGGTTAACCAAACCGGTGACATGGTCAGGGACAACACAAGACTCACTGATGCACCTGGGGAGTGAAGGCTAGCTCATCTGGTCTGATCTCACAGAAGACCTACTGTAGAGCTACAAATTGCTGAAAACTTTAATATAGAAAAATAGAAAAGAGTCAGATAATTTAGAACATCACAACTTGCTGTGTAGCTGTAGATCAGTCAGTCTGCCCATGCTGATCACCACTGAAAGCACCTACGATGTCACGTGAGCATAAGAACAAGACCATGGAGCAGTGTAAGTTTACATCATAAGGAAGGACGGGTGCATGTGTGTCGATTACTTGGGGAAGACGTGGCACCAGGATGCACTTTGGAAAGTACTGTAGGCCAGCCAGCGGAGGCAATGTGATGTTCTGGGTGATGTTTTGAAAGAATCTTAGTACTGTTGTCACAGCTTCCATAGTGCTAATATTTATTTGTTTGTTGTTATCTGCAGTGTCACATGCATACGGCACAGTAAGTCTAGCAGATATCAGACAAAGAGCAGAAGAATATAAACCCTAATTTATAAGTTCACACAAGTTCTAGTATCATGTCTGGCCCCACTGACCTGTGGTGAGGATCTGCTCCAGGTGTAGTACAGCGTGGATAAGAGAACCGGTGTCATAGCTCCGGCCAGTGCATCTGTACACAGCTGCCAGAACCGCACCTGCCAGGATACTGCTTGTACCTGGACAAGCGCAAAGTACATTATACTCTAAATAATTATACTCTAAGACATGATCCAAAAATCCAGGAGCAAGGCATTCAACAATAAACACAATTTTCTCAACATTTTCTCAACATACACATACACAACATATTTCCAGTGTAAATATCAATGTCAATATCAATGTCAAAGCAGCATCACCCTTATAATAATAATAAAGCATGTGTACAGCCTTTAGGGCAGGGGTGTCAAACTCAAATTCACAGTGGGCCAAAATATAAAACTGAGATAAAGTCAAGGGCCAAACGGAATATTTACTGAAAAATGAACTGCAACTGATATGTAATGTTCACCCTTTTTCATATGGAAACAAATTTTAGTTTTGCTTAAACACAGGATTTGGAACAACCAGAGCTTGATATTACAAACACATGAGAAATTAAATTTGAAATAAACGACACATCAGTGGTGTTCATTTTGCAAACTTTGACCATACACTTTTTGACAAACTCTCCCTCATTAAAGGGCCGGGCAGATTTTGCCGTCTCTGCTGCCACAATAAAACTCGCCTTTACAGCAGCTTCACCTTTTGATTTTGCATTCATGAACATTTCTGAACATTGCATTTTTTCATCTCCTCCGCCTTCTGGAGATTCTGCTTTATGTCCAGGTCCTTATACTTCTCATAATGTTTCGTTTCATAGTGTCTTCTTATGTTATATTCTGTTGTTACAGACACGTTAGCTCCGTTAGCACACAAGACAAACAGGTCTGTCCTTTATATTCGTGAACAGATAATCTGCCTCCCATCTGTCTTGAAAGCTCCTATTGTCCATCTTTCGTTTGGCCGTTTTTGTGGAGGGTGGAATTAACTTGCCCGATGTGACTGTAGCATGGTTGTTAACGACTGTCAACAGAGAATGAGGGGCGCTTGCTGTTCGTGACTACGTGTCAATACAGTGGCAAGGCATTCTGGGATTTGTAGTATTAGCGGAGCATGCGGCTAGCCAGCTGTAATGCACATTTGATATGATCTCGCGGGCCTGAGTTTGACACCCCTGCTTTAGGGGATCAGACTGCTGTTATGAAATCTTGCTCCATTTCATGAGCGTGAGATTAGGATTGAAACAACAGTCTTTGTTGTGCAATTTAGCTTCTATTTTTCCCTAAGGGTTAGTTACTACTCTCTATCATCTGCATTTCCTATGATGAAACATTACATATTAAATGCTTGGTTATTACAATTTTTACACAGAATATTGTGTTTGTTTTGATGGATGCTGACTTGCACACAAGTAGGAAACAACTGTGTTTCAAATTAGAAGTGTTTCATACACACACACACAAACACACACACACACACACACACACACGCGAAGCAGGAATCATGGAGTCTCACCGAGTCCCGAGCCATGAGGCAGATTTGACCAGCTGTGCAGCTCCAGTCCTCCTCCCCAGTGTTGCAGCAACTGCTGCTCCAAAGACAGATGAGACGTTAAACACACAACATCACTGCACACACACACAGCTTTTAACAGGGCACCTGCAACACACACACAATACACACAGAATCATGCAACAGAAATAAAGGCTTCATGATACAGTTAAAACTAAATTAAAAGGAGTATTTAAACTGTGGCTGGTTAAATGCAAGTATCCTCGATCCGGACGTTATCCTGACCGGGTGCATGGGGCTGGCAATGGTCCTCGAGGTCAGTGAGGTCATTACACACTGTCCTTGTAGTCATGCTGCAGTCTGGAGGGCCACTGCGGCACACCAACACCAGCTGAAGCTCTGGAATGCGACGCACTCTGGCTCCAATGGGCCGTTCTCCATCCACTTTCACAGACACGTTCACCACCACGCCTCCATGCTCAAACGCAATTGGAGGAGTATCGCTCCAACCACCTAGACAATGGAGTACAAGCGTTACTTCTACGTCATTTATGATTTGCGTTTAAAAAAACAAAGCAAACGCAACAGTGTGTACCAATATAAGGATACGGACCTATAAACAATAATCTATAACAAATCTCCAAAGTATCAAATGACCTTGAAGAATGAGAATTGTGTGTGAGGACACAGAGACTCACCTGAGAGATCCAGTCTGGCTGGACACTCTACTTCCTGCCACTCTCCCATTGGTGGCATCTCGCCTTGACCAATGAGCACAAACTGGCGAGCGGATATCACCGCTTTCCTGAGAAGGACCTGTCCTGCACCCTCGTAGTGTCGGGCCGCTCGTACCAGCAGGTCTGGTCTATAGGGGATGATGAAGTCCACCGTTAAATCAAATCCCAATAAACGATTACCTTCTCACATTCTGGACTCTCACCTGTTGATCCAGCGGGTTCTCTGATTGGCCAGCTCCTGGACACCAGCCTCTAGCTTGCCCTGCTCCAAGAGGCTGAAAGCAAAAGCCCAGGCTGGATTAGCAGCAGGGCCACTCCTCAAACCTCCCTTTCCCTCACCAGCCATGCAACCGAGAACATCAGCGATGCATGCCAATGTCCGTGCGGCTACACCCAGATCAGCAAGACTACCGGCAGCCACTGAATGAACAGAAGAAAATAGACAGATCAACAGAAAGGTAGAAACAGAAATGGAGCGAGAGAGAAGTACAATATATAGAAAAAGACAGTACACTACAATGTAAGTAACTGTATGTGGGTGTGTGTTTGTGCCCTGTTAAAGGCCCACAAATAAATAAGGTGAAAAGTGTCTCATTATAGACTCTAACAAACCAGCTCTTATACACAGAATAGGTATAGTGCGCTCCTCCAAGCATGTTCATCTAGACATTGTGTTATCTTTTGTCTGTAATCAGTTTTAGTACTTTTTTTAGCAGACATTATTGTAACATTTCATATATTTTACTGCTTGTAGTTTTATTATGGGTGAGAATCAAAATCTGTCTTTTCCTCACCGGAGTCGAGTGTGTTCAGTAGTTCTGTCTGCTTGCCTCCCAGCACTGCTGCTCTCATACAGGGCAGAAGGTTGTGGGCTGCATGGCTCTTCAATGTGTCCGCTGCTCTTCTCCGTCCTGCACTAAACAGCAGCTCTTCTCTCCACTGTAGTTCACGCTGCTGGTCGGTGAGAAACAGCACCTCCCTAAGAGAGAGCCTCCATGCTGATCTCCAGCTCTTTATACTCCCAGAGCCTCCCAGTAGAAAGTGAACACCATCCAGACCTGTTGTGCCTCCCTTTGGCATAAACGCTATAAACAAGCGAGCATCCAGCAGAGTCTGACCTGCTCCACTCTCTGTTCCCCACAGATCCTCTCGCCTGTGACGAAAACACACACACACAGACATCCTTAAAATGCAAAATTATTTTCACTGAACCGATATGAAATCTCAGGACTGTCGTTTTTGGTATCTTACTGTATTCCGGTGCTGCTAAAGAAGCGACTCCACGTTTGATTAAGGAATGAAGCAGTGACATCTTCACTCTGGGCCTGTAATGTAGAGAACAATGAAATGCTACTTAAGGCATGATGATGTGCTTCGTTGAAATGTGCAAGTCACATAATGGCAGTCAGTATTCTATTAAATAAGAAGCTAGTTCAGTTAAACACCAGAAATCCCAATCTGCACAAGCCACAGAGTTAAAATATACAGAGAGAATACTGCCAGATAGCTCTCGATCATGTTTTAGCCGACTTTGGAGTTTTATTTCTTTTTAAAATGCTACCGAGCTCATTGTATTTCAATCAATTTAATTTTTTGGAAGAATTTAGGTATGTTGTATCTGTAACACAATATGTTCCCTGTGTTAAACCTCTGTTTATAGCAATCTTTGGATTTATTTTGTTTTATGCACTATTAATATTTCATCCAAAATGTTTTGCAAATCAAACTCAAACTGTGATGTCAGTGAACTGAATTGAATTTAATCATAACCATCATTAAAGCACTACTCTTCAACCTATATGGGAACTAAAATCCTACTAAAGTCGTTTACATGTTACGGTTCAAATTCATCAAAGGGAGCAGCCGTTTTTCTAGTGTTGTACAGAAAGAAGTAATTTACCTCCAACCTGTCATGTGCCCCAAACACTGTAAACACGGTTAATTTCAGCTCCCCCACATTCACCCTGTGCCCCTGCACAATGATGTCACTGGTCAGAGAAAGATGCCGTAGTTGCTCTGATACGGTTCGATCCAGTCCGGAAAGGAGGCACCCAGAATTCACTTGAATTGGACCCTGGAAAATAATAACTATTTAATATCACAGAATAAGCATAATTAATTTTTAGCTATTAAATAATACAACATTTAAGAACATAGATGCAAAGATGCTGCAATCTATTATCTTGGTAAATCTTTGGAACAGAATGGTCATTCAATGCCAGGGAAAAAAAAATCCACCCAGCCTGAGTTCTCTCACGTAAACACACCTGACATACCAGTAATATGGATCTAGATGTGTAACTCCACTGTTTTTGGCCCAAAACTACTAATGTGATAAAACAACATTGTGAAAGATTTTATTTTATTTTAAGACTCTGTTAATAGTAAACCTGTCTTATCAGTCATTTATATTCTGTACAGAACCCACAGTTCAATCTTAAATCCTAATTCGAGCCACTAGAGGTTTTCATCAGATTTGTGAAAGGATTTAACGCATCCTGACCTGTAAGTGGCAGTGCTGCACAACAGCCCCTGCTCCAACATGCACCTTTCCTTCCAGGACACTGTTAATGATCCTACTGCCCTCGCTCACACACTGCAACTCCTGCAGACGTAATAAACAAGATACGTAAAAAGAATCACATGGACTTATAGATTCAGAAGTTTGGACAGAAAAGCGAAAGCTTTAACGTGGAGGTCTAGCTAACCTCTCAGTCGCTGCGACTCACCTGTACATGAGAAAGAATCCGTGTCTCGTATCCTGCCTCTGTCAGACGTACGATATGTTCTCTGCCGGACATCGTCAGGTAATCGTAGTGACCGTCTAAAGCGTGTACTGCAAATACAGCGTGAATGTTTTCATCAAATTTTATTTGTCACATACACATACATACAGTGTATGACATGCAATGAAATGCTTTTTGCATCTGACCGATATTCAAACATAAGGAATGCAATTTGGGATAAAAAAAATATAACCAAAAGGGGGTAGATAAATAAAAAAAAAGTATAAACTATATAAAAAGAAACTATATAAAATATGAAAGTATAATTGAAAAATAAGGTATATACATATACATAAATGCTTATGGTTTTAATGATTGTCCTTAAAGTGTCCATGTGCAGTATGGTGTGTATGAAGTGGTACTATGCTGTGCAAGTCCAGAGTTAAAGTGACAGTCCAGAGTTAAATTATCAGTGCAAAAATTTGTAAATGATAAATAGAAAAAAAGAGTCAACTCCCAGACTAAAGTACCCAGAAAAAGGGGAACGCCTCGCAACGTCCTCCACAGCACAGAGCGAGCACTCTTCACTGCCTCCCCTTGTGGCCCCATAGGTGAACTACAACCTGCTCTCACTCCGTTCACAAACTCGGTTTCTGTCAGGTCAGAGCAAAGGCACGTCAGGATATCCAGAAAGAGAGAGATCTGCAGGTATGAAGATTTTGTCAGTTTAAGAAAACACATATGAAAGGCATATAGGGGAGACTGCATTATGATGACACAGTGATCACCAAAACTTTTATTATTACTTTTATTATTTTATTAATAAA
Organism: Tachysurus fulvidraco; assembly: GCF_022655615.1. Classification (NCBI taxonomy): domain Eukaryota; kingdom Metazoa; phylum Chordata; class Actinopteri; order Siluriformes; family Bagridae; genus Tachysurus; species Tachysurus fulvidraco. The sequence goes on from NC_062527.1 coordinate 6,071,715, forward strand.
AATTGTATTATATGTGTGAATAAAATATTAAAGGTTCAAGTGTGTCCATACTATTCATCACTACTGGTAAAATTCAATATGTGAAAAGCTTTTCTGTGAGCTTCTTCAGCAGATTCAAGTACAAGCGGTTGTAATGGGAGAAAAAAATTAATGCTCGTTGGCCAAAAGGTGACGTTCTCATGAATATACATCTCTTTATGATGATTGGTGGACCTCTCAGATGGGAGGAACCTCATAACCAGCTGCCGATCATTAAAACAATAAAAGTAACACGACAGTTTAGCACAGCTTATAATTTTATCATGGTGATTGTTAAATATTGTTTATAAGTTGTAACTTGTTTGATTATTTGCGTTCGTTTTTTTCTTTCATTTTACGTGTAGATATCTAGCTTCTTCAGCGAGATTGAGCTATAGAGTAGCGATTGCCTGCTAAACTGCTAATTTTGTTCAAAAACATTTATTTCTTTTACTTATGAGGAGGGACTGGGAACTAAACAAAACACCAGAATAATAAATGAAACCGATAACACAGAACACAATTTAATATACTTCGAAAACACACCTTTGTGCTTCCTAAAGTGTCCTAAGTTAGGGTTACTAACACTGTGGCAATGTCAACATACCTGTTCTGGGACACATACAGGTACACATCTTCGAGAACTAACCGTTATCAATATATCCCAACCTATTGACCGGTGCCACTTTGATAAAATAAACATTAGACACCCTTATCCAGAGCAACTTACATTTGTATCTCATTTTTATACAACTGAGCAATTGAAGGTTAAGAGCCTTGCTAAAGGGGCCAACAGAGGACGCATATTGGACCTGGGATTCGAACTTACAACCTTCCAATCAGTGGTCCAACACCTTAGCCACTAAGCTCACACATCCCATTATTCACATTATTCACAGCAGCTGTAAATGGTTTTAATGTTATGGCTGATTAGAGTACGGTTTAAACAATACGATGGAGGTTTTAATATTATGGATATACAAGTTCTGTGTTCAATAAGACACCCTCTCTGGAAGAAAAATAACAATGCCAGATCTTAAAATAACATCTAGGAGTGTAAAATGACAAATGATCCCTCCTGAGTCAAGGTTCCTGGTTCAGCCCAAAGACAATGGATTATAAACATACATTATAAATACAACCTGAGTGTGAATGAGATCATAATAAATCAACCATGTGTGTATACTGTACCTGCAGAGGTAGAGCTCCTGAGTCCAGACCCAGGTAAGTGCAGCCATCCAGCGGTGGAGTCACATGAGTTTGTAAAAGTCTCTCAGATACAGAGCTGGAGAAAAACACAGGCCCTGACACCTGTACCCCAAACCCCCAGTTAGCATAAAAGCATACGAATATCAGACATCATGTCACATGAATACTGATATAGGGGTGTAATACCCAGGTGGAATTTTATTACTGTGTTTACAATGTGTGTGTGTGTGTGTGTGTGTGTGTGTGTGTGTGTGTGTGTGTGTGTGTGTGTGTGTGTGTGTGTGTGTGTGTGTGTGTGTGTGTGTGTGTGTGTGTGTGTGTGTGTGTGTGCTTACCAGAGGAACTTTCCCATTAGGCAATACAGCAGAGCGGATCCTCTCCTCTGAACCCCTGTAGATAATATCCTGCACTCCACCCTGTCAAGGCACTACTATTTATAAGTTACAACATAAAATCTGAGAATTGTGTGTAGGGCTGGTTGCTATGACGATATAATATCCGTACTGTGATGCAACATGCGACAATACCTTTCTGTTTGTAACCAATTTTGTTGATATCATGATACCGTTTCTTTTTTTTTCTTTTTAAATAATTACAAACTGAATGAAAATTGCAAGCAGACAATGGTAATTATTCAAAAAGTAATAAAGCATACATATTTCCTTATTTTGTTTCCATTTCTTATTTTGTACACACTGAATAAAATATCCAAAGTTCTTGAGGATTTTTCTTCATTATGTATCACAATTTAAGTTTGCTTCTAGTAAAACAAGTCAAGATTTATGCTTTAATTCAATTTAATTTGTATAGCAAATCACAAATCGGCTTCTCACACACACACACACACACACACACACACACACACACACACACACACACACACACACACACACACACAAACACACAAACACACAAACACACACACACACACAGGATATTAATTTTAAATGTAATCCTCATGAACCAGCCAGCAGTGTCTGAATTATGAGGTTGAGAATATGATATTTTTCAAATTATGTTACTTTCAGTGTTTACTTCTGGATCCAGAACTGACCTTTGTGTCTGTGAGGTAGACTCCATGGTTAACAGCAAAAGACATGTCACCAGGTAAGGACACAGCCCTCACACCAGTAAAGTCCTCCCACAGCATGGCTGTAAGGGCAGATATACAACACAGAGTTTTTCACACTTAGCTGAAAATAATATTGTGTCCCAGGGGCGGTTCTAGGATTTCAACTTTAAGGGAGAGTGAGAATTTAAAACAAGAAGAGTTTTATATTATATATTATATGACTACATAGTAAGCCAAAAGTTATGGTATTATTTAAAATGGCAAAAGTGGACACCAAAATGTTATGCATGATGTAATGATGCCAGTCTTGAATCAGATCAGTTCATGTATGTGTGTATTCCCTAGGATCAGTGTGTCCAATGAATGCAGTCATTAATAAAAAAATATTCACAAGATAAATCAATAAATGTTATTTTTATTTAGTATTGAATGGATTGTTTGCATTAATATTTTGTTTGTGCTATCAACTGCTTCACTGCTCCTGGTTGCCGTCTTTCCGCCGATTAATGTTATAGATAAACGCCTCCAGCTATTACTGACGTGCACGCTGCGCGTACCTGTGCTTCTCCGTTCAAATAAAGCAGACAGCTGATGATGCACTTTTGAAAGACTACAACGCACGTGCGTAAAAGCAAAGTAAAAAAATCGCTCTTGAATCAAACTGATAAATAATTTTCTTTCCCATCGACGACATGTCCTGCATTTAACATAATTTTTATTGTTTATTTATGAAAGTAAAAAGTATACTTTTAGTTTTAGGGTCGCTGAGATCACAGACAATTCACCAATCATCCCATAACAATATAACCACATAGGAAAGATGAAGTAAATAATGCTAGAATGGATATACAGTGGATATATCAGGCAGCAAGTGAGGAGTCCTCAGTGCTGGGGTGTTGGAAAGAATAATACGTGCACATTAGAGCAGCTCTTCTGTGGGATCGGTCTAGAGATCTGTTAATGAGCCTCGGGTGTCCATCACCCTGTCGAATGTTGGACCACATTTGATTTTTTTTTTTTAATCTGTTCTAAGAAAATAATGTCAATCATGCAGTGACATGAACAATGCTTGGTGTCTGTGAGTAGAAGAGACACTAAGGAGAGAGAGGAAAGTTCAGCGGGAACTACAAAAACCCACATCATTACAGCAGGCACGTGCCGTATGCGAGAAATTACGCCTTCATTACTTATTATTCTCATACCTATTTTGCTTTAATTAAAGCTAAGCTGTGTTTCTTTGTGTGCTCTAACTTTTAGTCATACTCACATAACTAGTTCTGCTGGATGTACTTCAATGTACTTCCTCTTAACCCAATATAGGACTAATCTGTTGTGTGTGTGTCCCTCCCCCACCCTATCCCTCTCTGGTGTCACTCATAATGACGAGTTAAATTTACTTCCTCAATTTGTCTCGCCAAGCTTTACCCTCATCAGCGCTGCCTCTGATGCTCATTTGTTTTTTGACCTAAATGTAAATCCATAGCCAGATTTTGTAAAGCTGTTCAGTTGCTAGAAATTACATTGAATCTAATGAATAGAAAATGCTTTATGATTACTTTTTGTTCATATTCACTCCGAGTCAGCGCACACTGCTGAAGTAAGGGTTACAGCTCCTCCTTTACCACCGTTTGATATATTTACACAGCACACTTTCATGGGATGCCACCGGGTGATTAAAGGTCATTCGGATCAACATTTCCTGTTGGAGTGGTACTTTCAACACTCTGATCTCGTATCTTAACGTTATTGAGAAAATTCCGTTCGGCCTCGTTTAAGTGTCTAGCAGGAAAGTTTCTCCTCAGAACGCACTGCTCTGCTGTTTAAGCTTTACTTCTTTCTATCTATCTATCTATCTATCTATCTATCTCTCTATCTATCTCTCTATCTATCTCTCTATCTATCTCTCTGTCTGCATACCTATCCAGACATACAGACAGACAAACAGACAGACAAACATCTCACCTGGCATTGAAGAGATGCTCAGGATCATGTCTGTACTACACACCCAAACTCCCGGTGGAGAGCCAGCACACACCTGAAAAGACACACACACACACACACACACACACACACACACACACACACACACACACACACACACACACACACACACACACACACACACAACTAATCACATTCCTCACCCACAATAAAACAATTAATAATAAAGTAGAGAACAGTCGAGTAGAGTTGAATAGATTAGATTGGAGTAGCCTGGTTTACAGTAGAGAAGATAAAAGTAGAGTAGATCAGAGTAGGTAGATCAGTTCACAGTAGAAGAGATTAGAATATAGTACAATAGAGTAGTATAGGGTCAATTATATTACAGTAGAGTCTAATTAGAATAGATTAGATCATAATAGAGCAGAATACATTAGATTACAGTAGAGTATATTCGAGTCTAATCTAGATTAGAGTACATTTGGTTAGGTTAGATTAGATTACTACTTAGATTAGATTAGTACTTTATGTTAAGTCACAACACAGGAACTAGGATTTAAATTCAGAGCACTACAAAACTCAAGAAAAACACAAAATCCCACAAATAAAAGAGTGAATATATACACAGTATACATAAGTCTCACAGATTTATGTACATTTTATTTGATTTTTGGACAGACCCATGCCTACAGTGTGTAGACAATCCATTCTGAGGCGAGACACATTATGCAATTACTCACCTTAGCTGAAAGGCAGTTCAGTAAGAGATCTATGCAGCAAACGGGTCCTTCAACACTTTGCTCAGATGCACTAACAGGCATCCAACAGAAAGCCCTACCGCAGCCATCCCAGGGAAAATCTCTGCCCTGCCACACATGCCAGGAATATGGGAAAAAATAATCATCAAAATTTTCATCAAATAAAATCTATTTAAATCATTATGGTGGTTATATTTTATATTTTTTATATTATATTCTTAGGTAAGAAAAGGATGTCTGCTCCATAAACAAGTTAACCTAAAAAATATACCTTCCCTGTTCACAGAAACATGAATTTTAGGACAAATCTCCCATTCGTTATATGACAGACAGGCTATGTATATATTAAAATGTAAATTTAAATTTGATATGAGCAGCATTTCCCAATCAACGCAAAAGCCCTGAAACTAAGCCAGAAAAATGTGATTTGAAAAGCATTTTTTTCCTTTATTAAGCCTTTGTGTATATCTGATTATCTCACTTGGTCTTTGCTATATACAATTTTACAAAAGAAAGGTTTATGTGCAGCATAAACACACCCCTATGCTTACAACTTATTTGATCTAACCAATTGTTTCCTTGAAATACTCCAATTGTTTCCTTTAAAACAAGTTCTTGGTGTTTGCAGAGTTTTTAAACTAACTCAATCTGGCAACCCGGGGTGAACCGTCCTCTCTGCTGCATCACCAAAATTAGATAGAGACCAAATTTTAGTTATAGAGAGATTCTTGGGTCAAGACTAATATCAACTAACTGTGAAATAATAGAATATGAACAGAAGGAAAAGTGCTCAAAGAGTAAGTTTTGTCTGAAAAAAAAAATCATGTTGTGAGATTCAGCTAAAAGTCCAAACTAACAGGCACCTTTAATGTTAATAAGTTAAAGGAAACTAAGCCATGCTTCCTGGATAGGACACAAGTTCATCACACACACAAATCATTCACAAATCTGTTTAATTTAGGACGGCCAATTCAACTAGCTGAAAGTTTACAGGAAACCGTTTGCATTACAAATATAAATTTATGGCTGTATGAAGAAGCTCCTGTTCTCACCGTGTGCAAAATGAGAATGCGAGCATCATACAAGACATCTGCAGTCACCACCTAAAGACAGAGGAAGAAGAACAAGAGCTACAAACACACACAGACATGAAGGTGTTCAAGGCAGTACAGGCATCAGTATGTTTGCCTCCGGCCCGCCCCTGTAGACGAGCCGCCACTAGTAAAGACGTTCCTCACTGAAATCTGGACACTGGTTCAGCTTCTTTAATTTGCTTTTCACAAAGAAAACCATATCAGACTTTATTATTATTATTATTATTATTATTATTATTATTATTATTATTATTATTATTATTATTCACTGTGGTGGAAATACTATAGAAATCGGGCCTCAGAGTAAAATGATATACAATGATGTCACTGCTGTACTTCCTGCTGAATATTTCACCAAGAATAAAGTGAATTATGAAATGTCAATCATTAGAGGTTCCTAATACTGATTGCCATAGTAACTACTAAAAAAGTAAGAGTACTTCTCCAAAAGTTGTATACATTCCAGCCCAAGGCTCACTCACTGTATATCCGGCTCTGGCACTGAGGTGCTCCGCAGCCACCAGCAGTGCGTTGAGTGTCGCTCCTCCACTTCCGACATTATCCTGTGGGTCAGGGACAGTGAGCAGCAGTGCTCCTTGGGGCAGAATCCCACGCTTCTGCCGTATCTCCAACTCTAAAACAAGAAACACCTCTCTCTGAGCTCAGGGCTATAGCCATAATAGTTTCTTGCATCTCGATTAAGCTGATAAGAATGCCTAATATTGGCACTGCTGGAAAACATTTCTCAGAAATGTCTTAATTAACTCTGACAAAGTCAGAACTCCTGAGAAGAACCAGACTGGAAATGATACTTTCCCAAACCTAATTAGTGAAATTAATGTGAAATGTTGCCCTTTGTATAAATGTAAATATGCCTGGTTCGTTTTTAAAATGTTTGTGTACACCTGACCATCATGACCCATATGAGGATCTTCCATAAACACACAGTTGCACAGAATGTCTCTGTGTGCTATTGCTTTACAATTTCCCTTTACTGGAACTAACAGCCTCAAACCACGAAAACATGGTGTGGAGGTTAAGGTTGGAGAACTTGAGTGTCCTGCACAGAGCCATGACCCTGACTCAACCTTTGAGATGAACTTTTTGTTTGGGACCTTCATAAAAAAGGGAAAGGGCAGAAATGTTCACAGCAACACTACAACAATCTAACAGCAAAGGCAGGACATACTTCGTATTAATTCCCAAAATGGACGTTCACTAGTCAGTCGTCTAGTCACATACCTGCAAACTACTTAACATCACCATTCAAATACATTACTACAACATCAGCCAATGTGAACCACTTCATGGTTCTTAAAGAATGTTAAAAATTTATATTAACGCTGCCAACTATTTAGGTACAGTTTGCTTCTCTAAATGCAGATACACTAGCCGGCCAATTTAATAACCGGAAAAACACAAAAAAAAATCATCAGGTCAAAGTGTAAAATGAAGAAATATTCTGATCTCTGGGACTTTAACCCTAGCAATGTCGTGTGTTCCAGACGAGCTGTTTTAAGAGTTTCATTTAATTTCTCCTTGGATTTTCACACAACAACAATAATCTCTAATTTCCACAGAATGGTGTGAAAAACACATCAAGTGAGTGACAGTTCTGTGGGTGGAACCGCCACGTTGATGATATATGATAAGAGGAAAAACCAGTCTGGTCTGAGCTACAGGTAACTAAAACAATCACTCTTTACAACTGTGCTGAGCTAAGTAGGTTAGTGCATGATTGTGCAGGTGTGCAGGTGTGCAGTTGTACAGGTGTGCAGTTGTACAGTTATGTAGTTGTGCAGGTGTTCCTAATAAAGTGGACCGTGGGTGTATAATCAGTTTAAATTAGAGTAGAAAGAAAAAACAGACACTGACAGAACCGTTTAATATCAAACATTTTTTTAATTTTTTTTGTTTGCTATCTATAGTAAACTTCTGATGGTAAGACTTTTACTATAGACGATGTAGTTATAAACATCACTTTTACAGCACTGAGCGAACACACTCAAAGATTAAGAGAGCTTCACAAAATAAGTGCCCTTCCTTCTTACCTCTCTGGAAAGCATATACGCTGTCTTTGTGCTGACAAGTGAGCACAACAACAGTCCAGTTGTAAACACGTCCAGCTGTCATACCGAAAAAACAACACCTCTACACAACAACGTTGAATTAATTTACTCATGAAACTCCAACTTCCGGCGGCTCAAATGTTTCAGAATAAAAGTTCGAGTAACGATAAGTTTTTATACATCATTTAGAAAATAACGGTGATACTAAAAACGTATCTGCATAACAATTGACACAGACCTCATAGAATGTGTCTAAATTTAGTGTAATGGCGTGTAGGTTATTAGAAATGTAGGAACACTTGCAAAATCCCTTCTAGTGAGCTGTATTCTTAGTTATATAGCAGCGAAACGTGGCTTAGTGGGTAACACTTTATCCTCACACCTCTGTGGAGTTTGCATCTTTTCCCAGCTTCACTGGTTTCCTCCCTCAGGCCATCTCTAAATTTACCCTATACTACTCTACTGTACTATAATCTAATCTATTCTACTGTGATCTAATCTACTCTATGTTTATCTTCTCTACTGTGAACCAGACTACTCCAATCTAATCTATTCAACTCTACTCCACTGTACTCTACTTTACACTACTGTAATCTAATCTCGTCCACTCTAATCTTCTCTGCTCCACTCTACTCTATTAAACAATACATATACAAACAAATACAAACCCCTATTTTTTATTGTAAATTGTTTTATTGTGGGGGCACGGTGGCTTAGTGGTTAGCACATTCGCCGCACACCTCCAGGGTCAGGGTTCGATTCCCGCCTTCGCCTTGTGTGTGTGTGTGGAGTTTGCAAGTTCTCACCGTGCCTCGGGGGTTTCCTCCGGTTACTCCGGTTTCCTCCCCCGGTCCAAAGACATGCATGTTAGGTTGATTGGCATTTCTGGAAAGTGTGCGTGCAGACTCAAACTACACTCTTTGTGTGTTTTCAGAAGCCTGCGCCTAAAGCTACAGCAGCTTCGGGTGACATTTCACCCACAGCCTGAGTACAAATGTATTTGGAAAGCTTTGTAAACTACCAGTTCAGTTCATAATATTCTGCAATGAAAGAGTGTTGGTGATAAAACTGAACAAATGTTTATTGTTCACTCTTAAATGTACATTGAAAATTGACAGCTGATAAAACCTGTGCTCCAGGTCACATATTCATATAACATTTAAGGCTAAATGTAGCTCTTAAAGGTATAAAGTTCATCCAAAACTGTATGAGTTTCTTTCTTCTGTTTAACACAAAAGATATTTTGAAAAATGTTGGTAATCAGACAGTTGGCAGCACCCACTGACTTTCATAGTCTATATTTTTAGCCTTAAATGTTATATGAATATGGGACCTGGAGCGCAGGATTTATCAGCTGACTGTCTTTTGTTGCTTATAATAAATTGGAATGTTGATAACACATAAGAAGTCTTTAATAAGGCTCTCAATTACATGTAGATGCATATTTTATGCATTAGTGAGTGTGGTGGTGCCTATGGGGTGTCGCTCTAGGATGGGTGCGTATGAGGCTGGGGGGGGGGGGGGGTTTCCACAGTATACTCACTACAAAAAACCAGACTACACCACTGGATAAGCGGTAGGGAATGAATGTTTTATTGTGGGTGCAGAATGTTGATTATTAGTGTGTGTGCACGTCTGTAGCTTTAATTGTGTTACTGGAATGAAAAAATAAAGCACACCAAATAACATTGCACTGACTACAGCACATGATATTGTCTGTGTATACTGTGTATTGTCTTTTGTGTATTGCATTTTTTGTACTTTTTGTATTGTCTTGTAACTTAATGTCTGCACTGTTTTTTGTCCTGCACTGTTTTTTGTCCTGCACTGTCTTTTGTCCTGCACTGTCTTGCTTGTCTTGTCCTGCACTGTTTGCACCAGGTTGCACAGTTGCACTTTATGTGGCTAAGACTACTTACATGTCCTTAGCCCTGTCTTTGTTTTATGTAGCACCTTGATCCTGGAGAAACGTTGTCTCATTTCACTGTGTACTGCAACAGCTATATATGGTTGAAATGACAATAAAAAGCTTCTTGACTTGACTTGACTTGACTTGATAACCCATCACCTATAAAAGTGATTATTGTAAATATGATCCAGTATGATCCAGTGAACACGTGCGCATGATATATATAAACATATATACTACAGTATATTACTATTAATACATCTGATAACTTGTTAAATTCATTTTGTCATTGTATCATCTTCATATGCTATATTTTGTCTCTATTTTTCCTTGTACAGCTTAAATCTTACATTTAAACTCCATTTTGACTATTTTTTATTATTCTGTCATAATGTGTATATGCATTTTGAAAGTGAATTAAGAATGATATGAAATCATAAAAAGGAAATGAACTAAACAGGATTTTACAATTGATCCAAACAGGGTCAATGTCACAGCAAGGCCAAAGGTCTAAAATACTGAAGCAGGAAAACGAATACTAGGTTCTAGTTTGAAGGGTATTTTTGACATAAAAAAAAAATAGGAACAAGAGACATTTTGGTGCAAGAGACATTTTTAAATTTTATGTACCCATTTTACACAAACACACGTTTTCTTGATTCAGCCTAAAATACAGACAAAAAGCAGACACTACATCAAAAGACAAACAGATTTTTATTTACATTTTTATAAAACAGTCAGTATAATGTTCGTAACATTCTCTCACACCTCATTGTAGAAGAGTCGAGAGGCTTATTGCCCTGAAGAAACACCACAGCCAGAAACACACACATACACAAACTATTGGTCTATAATAATACCATCCATCATGCAGAAATCATGTTTCGAGTTGGGACAGAGCGACAATTCAAGGCTTTGTGGGGGAAAAAATAAAAAGTGGTCCTTTTTATTTTTTTGTTTTATTCATTGTAGGCAGACCTGTTTCTTTTAAAAAATAAATAAAACATCTACCATTCCGCACCACTAAATCCGCATCTAAAGCTAGAGACGTGTGTCCTGTATCAGTAGAAGTTATGATTAAAGAAGAAGAGCCTCATTGCTCTGGATGACAAACAAACATTGGGAATGACACATGAAGTCATTCCCTTATTGATTTGCACAATAAATGTACAGTGAACGAGACAACGTTTTCAACACACGATCACGTGACATCTACGTTTCACAATTTTGGGACACAACTTGTACTAAATTAGCAAGAGCTTTGTAACGATCTATTCAGGCTTGCCGGGTTAAACAGTACAAGTTAGCTTTTTATTGCTGAGACTAATAAATATTTCTAAACAGTAGCCTGTTGTAAAAGAAAAGAAATCACATCAGATCAGATCGAGTCTACTCGATCCCTCGTGCTGCAGAGAGGGTCGTTCTAAGTGAACCGTGCATGTGAAAGATCACCGAAAGAGTAATGTAGGGCTGGACGAAATGATATAATACAACGATCATGAGAAACTGCCGCAAAGTTTAATATTCTAAACAATTAATGATAAGAAAATGTACATATTGATGTACATCTTTCAATGTTTTCATTTTTTATAAATAAAAAGAAATGGTAGACAAAACAACATTACTGTTTACTTTTACTGCTAGGAAATTGTTAATAAATCTATATATATCGTGGTATGTCACGCATTGTAGAATTATGATTTCAACCCATGATAAATTTGTCTCAATCGTCCAGTGTGTTATCCAACAGACGCGTCCTATATAAGGGAACAAACGTCTGTGTAGAGTAAAACTGACGTGCTAGCGAAGGCTCTTAAATGGATGGTGACGTGCTTCCCAATCTGAGTTCCACCTCGTTGTGACGCAGTGAGGCACGCTGATGATTCCAGAATGTAAGTAAAGCAAACAAGAAGGAAAATGGGGTTTTAATAATAAAAAAATTCAAAATAAAAATAAGGAAATATGCCTACAAAAAGATTTCTAGAAATCTTTTTAAACCTAAATTACACAAAGGAGGAAAATTACACCTATCGTACTACATAAAACGAGAAGTAAGAGGTTGTTCTGAGGGTGCTGGCAACCAATTTCTAGCAAAGGACTAAAAAAAGTAAAGTATACATTAATAATAATAATAATAATAATAATAATAATAATAATAATAATAATAATATAGTAGTAGTAGCAGCATGTTCTACGTTACATGGGACGGTTCCAACCGTTCTATAGTGCTGAATATTAGTACAGATATAAACTAAAACACACCTTTCACTACATCGATGTAATATCCACTTATACATTTAAAAAATCATCACACTGAACACAGCCGCAAGACGACGTTTGACTAAACGTGCGATGAACATCACAGGCTTACAGTAGGCGGACGAGACGGAACGTTCAGATTTCCGCAGAGCAGACTAGCGAAATTTGTTCTGTGGCTAAAGCAGCAAGTATCATAAAGCGGATTGGTTGACCAGGTATTATATTTAAAAAATAAATAAATAAATAAAAAAAACCTGCAAAAAAAAATTGGTCCAATAAGTCTGACAGAACGATTGTTTCAGCAAAATTCATGCCCATCCTCATCACTCTGGCTGTTGATCCGAAGGGAAATTACCTGAGAAACAATGTAATAAGAGTAATAATGAATAACAGGTCTCCTGAGAGTACGTTCTGTCCCTGTTTAACATAAAGAGGAAAAACAAAGCTCTGTGTGTGTGTGTGTGTGTGTGTTCCAGTAAGTGTAGCACTGTGTAACAGCATTACTCCAGGCTCTTTAAAGTTTAAGCCAATACCTAACAAACAATAAACCAACGAGAGCCAACATGTGTCTTATTGCATAGCAGCAAAAAGAACTCAATTCACAAGGAACAAGCCACACCTTCGGAACTGGAGCACACGTTTACAAGCACGTGTCAATGGTCCATGCAGTAACAATCGACACACAAAAAAAAACAAAAAAAAACAAAAACAAATAAAAGTTGTAGTAGTAGTAATAATAATAATAATAATAATAATAAACAACCCCACAAAAGTAAACTGTACCTTCCCCTGTAACTAGAGTACATATCTTTGTTTTTGTAGTAGGTAGCTTTTTACCTTTAAAATTTAAAGCACAAAAATAAGAAGCAAAGATAATAATTTAAAGGTAACTTTAAACACACACCTTTCCTGGTTAATGGTTTACATTAAAGAGTACACAGGTTATACCCTTGAGGTTACCATTCCAGAGGCAGGTAAGGTACAGCTTCATAATACCCCCTTACCTATTCTGTTAGAGCGTATAAGGCATCTGGAAGAACAGAGCATCTTTTCCATACATACCCTTGCACTTCTCGCAAACGCAAACACACACACACACACACACACACACACACACACACACACACACACACACACACACACACACACACACCTCAAATGTATGTCATGCTCTGCATCTTACCGCTTAACAACAAAAAAAAACACGCAAAAAAAAATAAAAAAAAATAATAAAAAACCATAATGAGCCTCCTGATCATGAGAGATGAACTCACTGTTGCTCTAGGGTTAGGGTTAGGGTATAGTGTGTTTGAACAGTGTGTGCTATACTGTGTGCTGGAATGGTTCATCAGTCAGGGGAAGACAGGCAGACATGCAAACACAGTGTAAAATCACACCATGCTTAACATGGGTGCAACAGCTGTGCAGCGAGCATTCCACCATGTCTTCCTCAAGGCTTGCGATGTCGTAACGGATCTGTGTTTCCGTTCAGTTTGCTTCGGCCGGACGTTATAGGGGTCTTGCTGCCATTGCCGGGGGGCTTCTCCCGCTCGGCAGAGCCCTCCTGCTTACGCCGTCGTGTCTCTTTATAACGGAGTGTGATGTCACTGTGAACAGAAAAGAAATCATGCTTGAATAAACACATTAACCAGTGAAGCTTCACCAGGCTTCAGTGACATGGAAGGAGAGGGAAACCCAAGCAGCCCCCACCCCCATGCTCGTGTGTGTGTGTGTGTGTGTGTGTATATCCTCATAAGAAACCCTCACGCACTCACCGGATAAAGAAGCGCCATAGCGTCCACGTGAGGATGAGCACAATGCCAAGAATCCAGCACTGCGCGATGAAGAACGGGATTGGTAGCATGATAGTGTGGGGGTCGTACTTCACTACGATGAGAAACTCTGTTACTGTGATTGCTGCCACAATCCATGCCTGCTGACCCAGCTTCTTATGGAATTTCCTGCAAGATCAGAAAGTAAACATCATTTAGAGCATCCATTAATCCAACTGGCCATTGCTTTGTTATTGTTACTTATGGTGCATTAACGGTAATGGTGAAGTCTATGGTTTCTACATGATAATTATTAAGTAATCCCAGTTAAGTGAGTCTTGATGACACTTGGAAAGAGCTGACAGCATGGATGTTTAAGGTCTATCAATTGTTCCTCCCACTCCCCGCAACCCGGATAAACAGTATCCTGTCTAAATATGTTAATTCCTACTATAACAATCCAGGCAACTCTACTCCATTTCCCAAATACTGTTATAACATATCACTGTACAGAGAAGAGATCTATAAATATAATAATAAGAAAAACAAAATCTTTTAAAGAAAAAAAGTATCTAAAGATTGTAACTGACGGGTCGTCCATGAAGTCGTAGATTTCCCTCATGGCCACTCCGCCAACGTTAACAAAGAACACGAGTCTCAGCAGCACCAGGTAATGCTCAGGGGGCATCCACAACACAAACTTCAAATAGAAGGTGTTCAGCTCCGCCAGCAGGAACTAGAAAGGGTAAAGTAGTATACCATCAGCATCATAAAATCTACAGCTCCCTTCTTCTGTCTCAACATTTCAAGCACATTTTGAATATGTATATATGGTGAGTTTGAGGATCACCAAGCTACACTGTGGTATAAATACACTGATGTATAAATGAGATAAATGCAACTCTCAAAGAAGGTAAATGTATTTATCTTCGGTGTAATAACTGAGACTCGCAGAATCCCTGCGATATTAAGTACCAGACTTTGCTACTTTGACTCGTGATTTTGTTCAATGTCAACAAACACAGAGTTTTCTTTATCAATGCCAAAAATGTGTTAAAAAACGGTATTAAACAAAGATGTCCTTTACAGCTGTCCTTTTTTACTAGTAATTAATTAGTTTAGTACCCACAAGGTGATATTTGGTAACATCTTGGATAAATTGTGTGTGACATTTTCAAATATTACGGTCACAAACACTGACCATGAAGATGATGCCGAGCACCGCCAGCCACCGGCGCAGGTTCGACGCTGGTCTCCACTCGAACTTCACCCAGCTGTACGGTGTGAACTGGAAGGCAATGCGCTTTATCTTCCCCCTGGTAATAAACCGCACAGATATCAGCTATAATTCTCACTAATGTGAAAATCTTCCAAACACAATCAAATTCCCCCAAAAAGACATTTGTCTCTCTGGAGGTGGAATTCATTGTGTGTGCCTTTATCCACAGACAAAAGAGCAGTGTTCGGAACTTTCTAAAGCCTACGTCCACATTTCTAAATAGATTTTTGATCTCTTTAATAAATTGAATTGACTTTTCGAGAACAAAGAGTTGATGGTTTTCTGCTCCACATAAAGTCCAAGAACAGAAAACATTTCAAGCTTACTTCACTTGCCATGGTGGTCAATATGCTGACACTCAGCACCAGACATTTTTATTCCCAAAGATTTTATGGAACACAGGGAAAGCTTTTCAGAAACAAACTGCCTTCATGGAAATGTTGTAAATATCCACAGTGTGCATTTGTTCATCACTAAAAATATCGATCCTAATTCCCAAATCAACCCTTGACATTATTTCCAAATCTATACATCCTGAAAAAAAAATAAACACATCTTAAATACAAATAAAGTAAAAAAAAAAATGGAAAAATAAGATATCTAGCATTTCTCTGCAAGGGATTTGAGGATATATTTGGGGAAGGTGATTAGTTCGACTATAGTGCTTACTTGTATGTTGGGATGTTCCACAGGCCTTGCCACTGGTACGGCTTCATCGAAAGCCAGCCGAGCGCCTTCATGCCGCAGTATATGCCCAAACCGTTACACAAAAGCACGTCCATAATCCACTGGGGGAAGAAGAAAGCAATAAAACTAGAGATAGCGAAAGAGAGACTTGCATCTATAGTTACAGTAAAAGTGGGAGATAAAAATGAAAGGAATGCTCACATGGTCCCACCAGCACTCTGAGAAGTTTGGTAACTGGTGCTCCAGACTGTACTCCAAAAACTCGAACATCACACTGATTATCATACACATCCACCAGTCTCGGATCATCAGCGTCTGACAGACAGGAACCATGACAGGTACAT
The DNA here is from genome assembly GCF_022655615.1 of Tachysurus fulvidraco. Taxonomy (NCBI): domain Eukaryota; kingdom Metazoa; phylum Chordata; class Actinopteri; order Siluriformes; family Bagridae; genus Tachysurus; species Tachysurus fulvidraco. The sequence continues at coordinate 6,088,126 of NC_062527.1, forward strand.
CATAAGCTTTTTCTGTGCGTATATATAAGCTTTAAGATTTTTCCAGTTTTCACTTTCTGTCATTAAATACAACAAGCTGCTGCATGAGTGTGTGTATATATGTGGTAAAAACTGAAACCAGTTTAATTTGTGAGGGTGGTGTGAAGGGCAAAGCACACCAGCTCTCAAGACATGACTGAAGACCGGTTAAGTAAACACACACACATACACACACACACACGACCCACCTTAATGTACCAACCAAGAAAATGGGCAGGAACAAAGCCATCCATTTTGTCCTGTAACAACAAACACAAATTAGCAAAGCCCTGATTGTTTGGTTTGTGTGCATGTGCGTGTGTGTGTCCGAGAGATTTGTTACCCAGATGTTGTGTAACGGGTCAGCGGTGTTTCCTGGATCATAGATAAGACAATTTCCTCCATAGTCTCTCTCTGGAAGAGGAACACCCAACTTTGGGTCGATGTACTTCATAAACAGCCTTCCGTCCTGCACCGTCTGTAACATGCCCAAAATACGAGCTTTCAAAAAACAAACAAACAAACAAACAAAAAAACAAACAAGTGAAAGCACAAGGCAGTAGATTTTCTTTTGGGAATAACCAAAAGCATCTGCATTACAATGTAAAATGACATCAACCATAAGTTGAGTGTGTGTGTGTGTGTGTGTGTGTGTGTGTGTGTGTGTGTGTGTGTAGCATGATTCCAGACCCACTTGGAAAAGAATGAAGATGAGGAACAGCTCATAGACAACGCTGACACAGAGCCAGAAGCGCCAGTATGCTGAAAGCAGAAGAGAGACATGCTATCACAGCAGCAAATATGCACATGCACATGATGTCTTTATACAGACACTAGGCATCATTCAGGAAAGTCCAGCTCTACATGACATCATCATCATGCTCAGAGACTCAGGTCACGTTTGTGTGAATCATAACTGACTCTCACTGAGGTGAGTAAACTGAGCTGTCTGTGTGTCTATCATTTCACTTCTCTCTCTCCCTTTCCTGTGCTTTAGGTCAATGCTACTTGTCTTTCCTCCAGAGCTGCTCTTTACCCCCAGACTGCTCTGTTGCCATGCTACTGGCAGCTCTAATGGGTGGGTAAGTTCATATTTACTGTACACACCAGGGAGACAGTTGTCCTCAGCATCTTTCTCAATCTCTCTCATTCTCCAGCTCTCCCTCCCTCTGGCTCATTCTCTCCCTCCCTCCCTCCCTCCCTGGCTCATTCTCTCGCTCTCTCCCTCTGGCTCATTCTCTCCATCCCTTTCTTTCTCTCTCCCCCTCTGGCTCATTCTCTCTCCCTCCCTCTACCTGGCTCATTCTCTCCCTCCCTCCCTCCCTGGCTCATTCTCTCTCTCTATCTCCCTTCCTCTGGCTCATTCTCTCCCTCCCTCTCTCTCTCCCTCTGGCTCATTCTCTCCCTCCCTCCCTCTCTCTCTTCCTCTGGCACATTCTCTCTCTCCCTCTGGCTCATTCTCTCTCCCTCTCATTCTGTCTCTCTCTCTCCCTCTCATTTGCTCTCTCCCTCTCTTGCTCATTCTCTCAGTCTTTTAAGTGTTTCTAATTATCGTCCACTATTCAGCGTCTGGTCCTTCAGGTTTCTCTCAATGACAAGCATCATATTAGAGAACTGTTTTCAAATTGTTCCTTTTAAAGCGGAGTGACAGCAGTCCTGGACCAGCAAGATGAACTGGTCTTACTTTTCACTGTGACACTCCCACTCCTCTGTGGAATCTGTGGCATTTGGTGAAGATTAAACCGAATATAAAATTTTACAGCAGGGTCCAAATCCAACACGACTCATGACCGGCTAAGAAAAAGCCAAAGGGAGCAATAAAGCACATAAAAGACAGTGAGGAGAAAAACAAAACATTCTTAGGCATTAGCACAGATCAGGGTCGAGAGAACAACGGCTGAAGGTGTAAAGCGAAACACCTGACGTCACCACGAGCATTCAGTGAGCAAGAGACAGACAAACATCTCCTTAACATCAAAAGTAGGGCTGACCACATGATCCACAGGGATGGGTCTGTATTTGAACTTTAATATTTGATTCTGAAAAGTAAACGAGAAATGCTGGTGTATTACTGAAGAGTAATCATGACAGCCATGCATCCAATTGTAGGAAAGTGGAGTGTGCGCAAGAGGTGTGTATGAGCCTGCGGGTTAGTAGCCATTAGTGGAGTCTGAAAGCTCTACAGCATGCAGTTCACTTAACTGAAGCTGATAAATAAATAAACAAACAAACAAATAAATAAAGGCACAGGACTACACTTGACAGGGCAGGTTAAAAAAAATAATTTAAAAAAAATAATTTGACAGGGCAGGTTAAAAAATTTTTTTTAAAAAAGTATAAAAAATAATATGAGTGTGATTAAAATTTCATTACAGCTCCAAGGCTTAATATATATAAAAGATAATTAACTCACAGTCTCACGCTGTAAAATAATAGGAACATTTAAATGTGGAACGTGACGGTGCGTGCCAGCTGTGATGACAGCGGTGAACTTTCTACAGACTAACACACCGTCACACTTTGTCAATTCTCTTCTTCGTCAATGTGCAAATCTTCTCGCAATTTACATCTGCGCCATTTTACCCGCCTCGGGAATGTAAACGTGTTCGAAGCAGCAGGATTTTTGGAAGGGTGTCTAAGCGAGGTGAGAAGCTCCTCTCATCCTGAGCACTGTTTCAAACTATTGTAGCGTGCAAAAAACTAAAACTCTCCTTCATTTATTCCTGAAGAAAAGGAAAGGGTGGAAAAGCGACCCGTGTTGCACACTTACCTGGATGTGGACGTGAGAAAGGGCCATCTTTCGCCTGAGTTACTCCGAAACACAAGAAGACCAGGATGCTAGCCACAATCCCTCTGGAAAATCACACACACACAGCTCATTTTACTATATTCAGATTACATTCAGAAGCAATGATACATCTGAGGATCCACGTACAGCACTGTCCGGTTTCTATAATGTGGTTTAGAGTAAGAGTTGAACAGATAGAGGGGGAGAAAAAAAATAAAAATAATAATAATTTCATTGCACGAGCAGATTAGCATCACGCAATCTGATATCTCTGCTACATCTCTGTATCTATCATCTTGAATTTGAACAATAAATGATATAATACACTGATATTATTATTTAGATACATTCCCAGTTATTCTTTGATCTCTATTTATTCATTTAAGCATCGATTCCTTCTGAACACTGAAGATAATTATATTAGATAGATTATAACGTTATGTTATAACAGGGTTGTTTTGGTCCCATTCTATTCACCAAGTTTCTCATGGCATCCCAAACAACTTCACTGCTTTTTATAGTTTAAATAGTCACTTTATATTAATGAACTCAGCCAGTGTGTTTTCATGATGTCTGAACCGTCTAAGTACTTAGGGAGTCCAGCTCACTGTCTGACTTCTATCCAACTTCTTTTAAAATGTGTCAAAAATTCCAATATTTGCACAGAAGGGTCACTCTGAACCATCACAGATGCTGGCAGAAAGACCAGTATTACAGAGTGGGACGTGAAACTTGCTGACTTTTACAGAAATGGGTTCTGATGAAGTTTCCACCATGTAGATACCATATAAATCATCTTAGCTAGGAGGCTTCAGATTTTATAAAGTCATCAATTTTCCACTCAAATCTAGTGCAGAAAAGTGAACATTCTCTGCACACACACTCACACACACTCAGTCACAGACACACTCAGCCAGTCACAGACACACTCAGCCAGTCACAGACACACTCAGCCAGTCACAGACACACTCAGCCAGTCACAGACACACTCAGCCAGTCACAGACACACTCAGCCAGTCACAGACACACACACACACACACACACACACACACTCAGCCAGTCACAGACACACACACAGTCAGTCACAGACACACACAGTCAGTCACAGACACACACAGTCAGTCACACACACACTCAGCCAGTCACAGACACACTCAGCCAGTCACAGACACACACACACACACACACACACACACACACAGTCAGTCACAGACACACACAGTCAGTCACAGACACACTCAGTCAGTCAGTCACACACACACAGACACACACACTCAGTCACACACACACAGACACACACACTCAGTCACACACGCACACTCAGTCACACACGCACACTCAGTCACACACGCACACTCAGTCACACACGCACACTCAGTCACACACGCACACTCAGTCACACACGCACACTCAGTCACACACGCACACTCAGTCACACACGCACACTCAGTCACACACGCACACTCAGTCACACACGCACACTCAGTCACAGACGCACACTCAGTCACAGACGCACACTCAGTCACAGACGCACACTCAGTCACAGACGCACACTCAGTCACAGACGCACACACAGGCACAAACAGACAGGCACAAACAGACAGGCACAAACAGACAGGCACACACAGACAGGCACACACAGACAGGCAGACGCACACACAGACAGACAGACAGACAGACGCACACACAGACAGACAGACAGACAGACACAGACAGACAGACAGACAGACACACACACACACACACACACAGATCTTTAAAAGAGCATGTATCTTTAAAGAACTGTTGGAATTTCAGGTCAGGGTCACCTTGTGTGTTGAAACATAACTGGAACAGGGTTAGTGTTTATATACACACACACACACACACACACACACACACACACACACACACACACACACACACACACACACACACACACACACACACACACACACACAAGGCTTCTGGCTCATTTGTCCACATACCTCTTGGTGTTGTAGGCTGTATCTTGTGGAGTCTCCTCCAGCAGTGTCACGTAAACCAAAGCACATGTCAGGATGAATAACACAGTAAGGGTGTGCGCTCTCCTGCAGAGAAAAGGCAAAAAGAGTGTGTGTTTGAGTGACTAAACACACTGATATGCTAATAAACATCCTGGTAAAGGAAGAGACAGCAAAAAAAAACCCTTGCCAAACTGATTGTTGCTGCCTCTTTAACTCTCCACATTTCTCAGAAGTCAGTAAAACTATTTTTCTGAGTAACAAAATGCTATCGGCCACGAAGGGAGTGTCGGCTCTGGGCGTACGCAAAATATAAAGACAATTATGGCAGTCGCCCCCAGGGACATAGGAAAGCTTCTCACATCGGGGCAGTCTCATTTTAAACAGCATACACATGACATGCACTAAGACGCCACACCCGAGTGACAAACCTTTTTAAAATGACAGTGAGTTATAACAAAGGTCGCTTGAATTTTTGAATTTCGCAGTTGTTCACTTCATAGAATTCATTTTCCATTGAAGAGCTGCTTTAAACGTGTCCTTGTTCCTATGGTAACGGCACAGTCAGTCACATAATCAAGCTTAATAATAAACAGAATAAAAACAAATGTTTTGTTTTATGATAGATAAATAAATAAACAAACAAAAATAAATAAATAAAGGGTTTAGTTGTTGATATGAGGGATGGTTTCCAGAAGGTTGCTAGTAATTACGTTATAGCAGAAAGTTCTCTGTCGAAAACAAAACCAAACCAAACTCGTCTGTCCTGAAGACTCGAACCTTGTAGATGTCCCATAAAATGTGTTGTTCTTAATCATTTAAAAACTAAGAAATTGTTTTTTTTTTAAAAGTGGAATACTGTGTCTGACGTACAACCTTCAAGTTTCTTTCTTTCTTATTCCTAAGTTAGCAGCTGCAGTTTAAAGCACTCCCGTGTTCTTGCCCGTTGCTTTCCCTGCCCCCTTCCACTCCTGCATCTGTCCAGCATAAAGTCTTTAACCCGCCTGAGCGCACCGATTCTGCTGAGTCTGCCAGACAGCAGAAAAGCCAGGATAAAGCTGGCATGCTCAAACACTCCCCGAGGTGGCGGATGAGTGTGCAGGAGACTGTAACTCCCATCAGTGAGAAGTATAGTATGATCCTGATTAGCAGGTGTAGTACATTTATGTGTACTACAAGCTCGATGATCATATATATTTTATTATTTATAGATCAATAAATAGTGCTGCTGTGAAAGCTTAAGTGCAATCTGTAATGATATCATGAGTCTGATTGTACTCTGCTAGAGGGAAGGCAGATGGCGCAACCTGAATCGCTGTACTTTGCATTTTGAAGTCGTCTGAATTTTAAGCAAAGCATCGAGTGTGCTGCAACAGCAAATCCAGAGCTTCAAACTAATACTGTGTGCGAACACACTTAAAATTTACAATAAAAAAAAAAGCAGAGCTGCGGTTGTTTCTATGGTGATAGTATCAAACATGACGTGCATTAGTCAGGCCACAAACAGTGTTTGCTTGCTATGAAGTAGAGCTTGACCTTCTTTTAAAAGCACATCTTTATTAATCAGTAAATTCTGGTTTGCTAACACAAATGTGTGAAGATCTTTCCCCTTTAGAAGTGCAATACATGAGTTACAGCCTATACAGTGAGCTAGTTTTGGGGTAGCTATTTGTTAACACAGTATTGATGGTTCCAGTATGAAATATGGCGGTCAGTCTTGGAGGTTCCAGATAAGCTTTAGATTTGCACAGTGTCCTAGAAATCTGGGACCAGTGAGTACACGCTGTGCAAAATCTGATACAGCACATGCGAAATTGTATAACGGTGAACACGCAAATAATAAATACACAAGCTGCATCCCAAATCGTATACTTAATCTCTAGTCTAGTCCATTGAGTCATATAAATAACTTGAGTTGCTGTGAGTTCACCAAATAGTTTACTTCAAGAAACCAGCCGATACACTTATTCAAAAAAGTGTAGAATGTTGAACACTTAAAAAGCTTAATGCTCAGAGCTTTACTTACATATTGGAAACCGGGGACTACCAGATGCTGACATTAGATAAGAAAAAAAATTCAAGATGGTCAACGTCACTCTGGTGGACAAGACAGTACCGAGTACCTAGGTTCACATCAGCTCAAATCTTCGTCCCTCGCTTGTCTATGTTCCAGTGCACAAATAAACTATACGGTCAAAGTGTAGTGTATTCTTGTTCTTTTCTGCCACTAGATGTTGGAGTGTAGCTGTGGGGTAATTGTCCTCATTCCACCTACAAGTTTATTTGAGAGTTCAGGCATTGATGCTGGATGAGAAGAAGTTCCAGTTCATCCTGAAATATGATAGAGGTCAGGGCTCTGTGCAGGACACTCGAGTTCTTCCACTCTATCCTTGGCAAACCAGTGCTGCAACCCAATTCTCCTAATTATATATGCACTGAAAGTATGCACTCTTCCTATTAAAAAAAGGTCATACATGTGAGCAATATTAGCCGAGATGTCGATAAGCACCCACGGACCCACACTTACCAAACGGTCTACCGGAAACAGTCAACCATCCAGGTAGCTCTAAGTCAGTCATCTCAACATACTATGATTTGAAACACACTCGTATATGAGGATGGGTTCTTGGGTCTTATAGTTTTAGTGATTCAGTTTTATATTATTTGGACAAAACCCACTACACTGACCATCTTCTGTTAAGAGGAGATGTCAACTCCATGTGGTCTTTGAGGACAACAACATTTATCAGACTGTATATTTATAATCACACCCTCCAGTGTCACCCAAATGAGGATGAGGTTCCCCTTTGAGTCTGGTTCCTCTCAAGGTTCCTTCCTTTACCATTCAAGGGAGTTTTTCCTCCCCACAGTCACCTGAGTCACCTCAGACTTGCTCATTGGAGATAAAAACTAAACACATTTAAATATATCTGATATTAATCTTGCATTTTGTATTATATTAATCTTTATAATAACTTTTTGTTCTATGTTTATGTTCTGTAAAGCTGCTTTGAGACAATGTCAATAGTAAAAAGTGCTATGCAAATAAACTTGATTTGAGTGGAGTTGAATTGGTTCACATCTCGGAAAGGGACTCAGCACAAGTCGTCTTGGAACTCGCTTTGTGCACAAGCTGGAACAGTTTTGAGCCATTATGGTGTTAAAGCACACAGAGAAACGTACGTGTGTGTGTTATGGGAAAAGAAGCACGTGTGGATGAAATGATCGGCTCACGTACTAATGTGTGCATCTAGAAGGAAAACCTCCAAGGAAGTTGTCAGTTTGCTTACCAGAAGAAAGTGTTCGTTCCGTCGTCAAACACTTCGCTCTCGGTGCTCAGTTGGCCAGGTCTGACTCTGACCCCGAGCTCGTGCGCGGCTCCGGTTACCGGCGACTCGTCCGGGCCGTTAGTGACCTGCTCCTCCGCCACAGGTTTGCTACCAAAGGTCAAAGTGCTGCACTTCTTCGGCTCGGGTTTGGCCATGTTTAATATATATCTAATATCTATATATAAAGTGTAAGATGCACTACGTATCTCGACTAGTCTCACAACGTTCTCGGTCCCGTCCCTGATAAAGCTATAGATGCATGCACAAGCGACCTATCTACAGAACAAAACTTCTACGGGACTTCTTCCGTCTAGCAAACGATCTAAAGTCGATCGCGAGACCGTCTCAAACGGCGACGTGCTTAGTAACAAGAATTCATAATAGAAATGCACGTCCACGCGTACTGTAGCGCGCGCACACAAACCTTGTTACCCTTGTTGATGTTATTATTGTACCTTCTGTTACCTGGGAACACCGCGGTATTGAAGTCCTCTAGCTAGGACACACCGAAAGCCCTTCATCTAAATGAAGACATTTCAGCCATTTACTCCTGAATAACAAACTTCAGGCTAACGATGCGGACGTTAACGAACGCACAAGCTCGAACATCTTGTTATTGATTTAATGTCACAGATACGGACCACACGACCCCCCTCTATCTTATCCAGACAGCTCTCGGTCGTGACGGTGAAAGGTAAGCTTGGCAACAACTGGCATGTACTGTAACCTCAGTACACCTACCCCTGGCTGTGTGAGAGTACATCCAGCTATATCGCGCGTTCAGGCGTCACTTCCTCCTCAGGCGAAACACAACGGAGCATTCGAGGGCATTATCTTGCGTTCGAATTGCGCAGACATTGCGCAAAAGCACTTGTCCCAACCTTTGATCTTGATGATCTTATCTAATTACATGTCCTACGTTATAGAATTGTCCTTAACACGTATAAGGAAAGGGAAATAAAGTATTTGACACCTCGTCGTCACACACATCACTTAATAGTGAAGCATTACGATTTCCCCTTCACTGTAACTAAGAGGTTTGAACTTGTTCCCTGAGCACATGGCACACAGCTCCATGAAGAGCTCCATGGTGTGTTTAGGCTGGAGACTACTGATGAACTGGAACACTGAGAGACCTCCTCTTTCTCTGACATCGTTATCTGATTTCGCTAATGCTCTTGTAGCTGAATAATCACAAATACACACAGCTACGCTTTCTCCAACATCTAGTGGAAAGCCTTCACAGAAGTGTGGAGATTATTATAACTATTAAGAGGGAATAAATCTGGAAGATGTTCACATACTTCTGGTTATACAGAGTATGAAGGTTTCATCTAACTGCAATCATTATGTGATTCCATCTAATTTACTCTATTCAGTAGAAATTATTAGGGTCAATCTTATGAGTCCCAAAGCTATATTTATTATTATTTAACTTTCTTTAAATTTTCAGCATTAGACCTGTACATGAACTTTATTAAATCTCACCAGTTTGTATGTCTAGGTGAAATAGCTGCTTAACGCTGGACACATAGCTTATTTCAGGAAGATGTAGGCTACATCTTAAAATAGTGTGATCCAGATATTATTTAAAGATCCGTCTGTGCTTCAACGTTCAGGGTGTACTGTGATTTTAGCCAGCTGGAAGGCTATTTGTGTACAAGAACATTATGAAATATGAATCACTATTAAAGAATGTTTGTCATATTATACACTCCTCTGAATAGCCCCAATGCAGAACAGTAATCCACTGGGTGAAGTTGGACCAATCTAGCTGTTCCTACCCCAGACGAAGAGCCGAGACAAACGTCCAGGAGGTAGCATGTGCTTCAGCCTAAAGGAGGACTTGGACCCCAATTGACTTGGGTTCTACTTTGAGGAGTATCTCAAAAGGACTGACTGCTCATAATCATATGTGTGTGCATGTCACTGCTTGTTTAAATATGGCACAACAACAACTGACCACATATGATACAGATTTCTATCCTAAATATTCATGTAAACAAAATCACTGTGTTAAATCCATTTGGATTTACAGAGGTATTTGCAAATGTGCCTCATTTCCATCTAAAACTTGGGTCTCAAATGTGAATTATTTACTGATGAATATAAAAAAAAGCCTCATCTCAGTTGGGGAAATGGGGTAATTATGTTATTAAAATTAAAGCTCTTCATTAAAACAACCGGGCCCTATGCCACCACCTAGGACCCTAAAAAAAACAGCAATATAAAAAGGCACTGTGGATCCGGAGACAAATCCAAGAACACCATTTAATGCGTGGCAGGAATGCATCATCATACACTGGACCATCTCTATACCCTCACCAGGTTGCTGGAGGGTTCATGGTAGTTTGCCCAACCAGTCCACATGTGTTTTGTGGATCTGGAGAAGGCATTCGACTGTGTCCCTCGTGGTGACCTGTGGGGGGTGCTCTGGGAGTATGGGGTCCGTGGCCCTCTGCTAAGGGCTGTCCGGTCCCTATATGACCGGAGCAGGAGTTTGGTTCGCATTGCCGGCAGTAAGTCAGACTTGTTCCCAGTGCATGTTGGACTCCGACAGGGCTGCCCTTTGTCACCGGTCCTGTTCATTATTTATATGGACAGGATTTCTAGGTGCAGTTGGGGGCCGGAGGGAGTCCGGTTTGGGGACCACAGGATTTCGTCTCTGCTTTTTGCAGATGATGTTGTCCTGTTGGCTTCTTCAAATCAGGACCTTCAGCGTGCACTGGGACGGTTTGCAGCTGAGTGTGAAGCGGCGGGGATGAGAATCAGCACCTCCAAGTGGCCATGGTTCTCAGCCGGAAAAGGGTGGCTTGCCCCCTTCAGGTTGGTGGAGAGCTCCTGCCTCAAGTGGAGGAGTTTAAGTATCTTGGGGTCCTGTTCACGAGTGAGGGAAGGATGGAGCAGGAGATCGACAGGCGGATCGGTGTATCTTCTGCAGTGATGCGGTTGATATACCGATCTGTTGTGGTGAAGAGAGAGCTGAGCCGTAAGGCGAAGCTCTCTATTTACCAGTCAATCTACGTTCCTACCCTCACCTATGGTCATGAGCTTTGGGTCATGACTGAAAGGACAAGATCCTGGATACAGGCGGCCGAAATGAGTTTCCTCCGCAGGGTGGCTGGGCGCTCCCTTAGAGATAGGGTGAGGAGCTCAGTCACTCGGGAGGAGCTCAGAGTAGAGCCGCTGCTCCTCCACATCGAGAGGGGTCAGCTGAGGTGGCTCGGGCATCTGTTTCGGATGCCTCCTGGACGCCTCCCTGGGGAGGTGTTCCGGGCATGTCCAACCGGGAGGAGGCCCCGGGGAAGACCTAGGACATGCTGGAGGGACTATGTCTCTCGGCTGGCCTGGGAACGCCTCGGTATTGCCCCGGAAGAGCTGGAGGAAGTGTCTGGGGAGAGCGGAGTCTGGGTGTCCCTGCTTAGACTGCTGCCCCCGCGACCCGGCCCCGGATAAGCGGTAGAAAATGGATCATGGATATGGACACACACACACACACACACACACACACACGCACACACACGTCAATATGGACAATTTATAAACAATTTACAAAATTTATATTTATCTATTTTTAACTTCTGTAATTGTGAAAGGAGACCAGAGAACCAGGGAGAAGGTTTATATGAACCCAGACAATAATGTGAGCTCATGTCTAACAAACTGGGATCCCACATTACCCACAGGCATGCATTTCACTGTACACCTTAACAGGGCTCTCAAGTTTTGAAGACAGGTAAGCGTGACTGTCACTCAATGCGTGACACTTGACAGCCCTGCCTTAATCCATTCCTCCTCACTTTTATTAGCGTGAATTAAGATAATATACTTACCTACATATCCAGTAGTGGGCGATGTTACACTATAACAAAAAACCTTATTATAATTATAATAATATTAATTTCTAAAGATATATCAAAATAAAAATATCACATAAGCCCTGTTCTAACTGTATGTATTTTCATTAAATTTTATCATTTTAACAGTCATTCTGAAAATCCTGATGATTAAGAGCTCAATTCAATAGCAACGAATAAATCTATGATAAATCAATAAAGCTTTCCCAGAAGAGCAAAGGTTATTTTAAAAAGAGGTTAAAGGAGATTAACTCTACAATGGGACATTATGGTATATATGGGAATATAGTTATAGTGCTGTAGCTGACTGTGTGTGAAGATCATCTACCAGACTTCTCTATAGTACTTGAGTGGCCCTTTGACCCTCATTCAGCAATATGTTTTAATATACTGAACTAAGCAAAAAGTTGAAGTAAGCATGTTGAATTAAGTTTTAGCTAATTTGCCAACATTAAGCCTTGATTAGCACTGAATCCTGTAGCTAGCACAACTGGCTTACCAGCATGTCATCTTTCAACAGTTTTTGATAAGTAATAAAAGTTATTTTTCACAGAAAAACATGCCATTTCCTTTTCCTTTTTTTATTTTTTATTTTTTTGCCTGGATACAATTCTTGTGAAGTAAGATTTTGTCAAATACATAAAGAGTGTATCATTAATTCAATTCAATTTAAATTTATTTGTATAGCTCTTTTTACAATTGACATTGTCTCAAAGCAGCTTTAAAGAACGTAAACATAGAACAAAATGTTATTATAAAGAATTATATAAAGATTAATATAATACAAGATTAATATTACATATTAAATGTGTTTGTTTTTATCTCCAATGAGCAAGTCTGAGGTGACTCAGGTGACTGTGGTGAGGAAAAACTGCCTTGGATGGTAAAGGAAGGAACCTTGAGAGGAACCAGACTCAAAGGGTAACCTCATCCTCATATGGGTGACACTGGAGGGTGTGATTATAAATATACAGTCTGATAAATATTGTGTTGATGAGGAGGTTGTTGTCCTCAATGACCACATAGAGTTGACATCTCTTCTTAACAAAAGATGGTCAGTGTAGTGGGTTTTGTCCAAATAATATAAAACCGGGTATACTCCGGTTTCCTCCACGATCCAAAGGTTGATTGGCATCTCTGGAAAATTGTCCGTAGTGTGTGTGTGTGTGTGTGTGTGTGTGTGTGTGTGTGTGTGTGTGTGTGTGTGTGTGTGTGTGTGTGTGTGTGTGTGTGTGTGTGTGTGTGTGTGTGTGTGAGTGAGTGAATGAGAGTGTGTGGATGCATCCTGTCTCGATGCCCGATGACGACTGAGATAGGCACAGGCTCCCCGTGACCCGAGAAGTTCGGATAAGCGGTAGAAAATGAATGAATGAATGAATGAATGAATGAATGAATAGCTAAATCTATAAGACTGACTTTACAGCTCATTGTTTTGATGACCAACTAAACAGAAGATGACCATTTGCCTTATGTTGATGGGACTGATTTTGGTCCTATAGGGTAATTTCCTTAGCATCCATCCAGATCTGTCTAATTAGTGTTTTTGGCCAAAGCCATGGCCTGACTGATCGTTTTAACCTCCTCATGTAGGAAAAAAATGTTTGACTGCTGATATTTGCCATGTTTAGCTTTTTAGCAATGTGTATTCAGAATCAGATATTTGAGGGACACGTTCCCAGATATTAAACCCTCCTGAACTGGGAAACGAATAATGGATGCATCTCATATACTTTGTGATTATTTTTTTTACTTTTTTTTTTTAAATTGTCGATGTTAATGTATGAATTTATTCAGATGCTGAGAAGACAATGTATTCCCAACACCCGCTTTATAACGTCCAATCCGAATGAAGCTACAGGGCGTCCATTGTCTTTCACCTACTTTATAGCTCGAATTCAAAATGACATCATTCAGAGCGCCGACTTCCCGCAGCTGAGGATCCCGCGCTGTTACCGCCGCGGCGCGGATTGAAATCCTAGACCAGTCCAGCCACTAGGGGGCGCACAAGCTAGTGCACTCTCAGTGCCAGTCCCAAGCCTGTAAAAAGAGAGCGAGAGAGCTGCATCAGGAAGCAGCTTTGGCGACCACGAACGGAGGCAGCCGGAAGTACAACAACAACAACAAAAGAAGAAAAGTGTCATAAATTCGAGAAGAAACTTAAGAGTAAACAAATATTAAAGTTCATATAAAAATTTTATTTTACAGTAACAATTGCTTCTTATTGTTTTATCTTGACTCCATGGATTTTTGAGTGAAAAACAAATAAAAAGAATACCGTTTAACAAATCAACAGTTTTCATGGAACAACCCATACACCCCCCCCCCAACACACACACAAACAAATCACGAGTCAATCGCGATTTTTTTGGCGCCTTTCCAAAAACCCCAGCGACGAATCAGAACCGAACGAAGGCGGGCTTCTGAGTAGAATTCAGCCGCACACTGACCAATCAGATCGCTCGCTTATGTGGCTACGAGTTCCTGTCATGCAACGGGGTTCTTTAAATTCAAATATAGCAGCGCTACGTAGTAACACTCTCTCTCGTGCTTAGGTGGTTTGTGGCACTCACACGATTTATCAAGTATCGTGATGACTAGTGTACAGCTTCGTGTCAGCGGTTTAACGGCTTCCAGAAGCAGCGCTTCTCAGCACGCGCGCAGAAGCGTGTGTCGAAGTCTCTTCGGACCGGTGGATCACGACGAGCTGAACCGGGACATCGAGAACAAGATGCGCGAGATCTCCGAGCGGGACCAGAAACGGTGGAATTTTAACTTCGTGTCTGATACACCGCTGCACGGCGACTACGAGTGGGAAAGAACCGCTGTGGAGGCGACGCCTGTGTTTTACCAGGAGACGGTACAAGTAGGGAAACACAGGGCTGTTGCTCTGCACGTTGAGCCGCATGTAGAGGCTCCTAACCGGGAGACGTGCGCGCGGGGCGACGCTGGAGGTGGAACCGCTTGTGCTGAGAGAACAAACACGGGGAAGAGGAAAACGACTCGGATTACAGGTGTGTGAACAGCAGGATGAAGAACGCGAGCTTGTTGTCATGTTTTCGTGCAGCGTGTTAACTTCTCGCTCTTTTCTCTCTTTCTCTCAGATTTTTACGTCAAACGAAGGAAGCAAGTGGATCCCAAACGGCACGAGAGCGCGTCACAAAACCTGTTCGGCTCCATCGCTTCTGAGCGAACGCCACGAAAACGGCTGCGCTGAAGGTACAAAAGCAGGTTTCTGGTGTGTTTTTTTAAGGTCCGCAACAACTTTTCCATACGAGTCGGATTTTCCCGACTGTTTTGGTGAGTGTTATGGCGGCGGACTAGGTGTGGTGAAGGCGGCGGTCAGTGTTTGTTGTTGCAGGAGGAGGAGGGGGTCTGTGTGTGTGTGTGTGTGTGTGTGTGTGTGTGTGTGTGTGTGTGTGTGTGTGTGTGTGTGTGTGTGTGTGTGTGTGTGTGTGTGTGTGTGTGGTTGGGGGAGGGGGCACGCGCGCGCTGTGGCGGGAAAAACTCGACACCACGAATGACCAGTGTTTAACATGTCTAACACGCCTTCTGTTTTTCCCTGTAAATCTCGGTTTACACACCGTGGAAAGTCCTGGGATAGATTTGCAACCTTTCAGACACACGATGCCATTTTGTTTTTCAGGATTTTCCAGTGAAGGTTGAGGACAATCCTGTGTGAAGAAACACAGCCCTCATGGATGGAAAAATGATGATGAAGATGGGCAGAGCACTACAAGATCAAACACCGTTTCGTGCTCTGTATTGGAGGATCAGGACAACTGCTAAAGAAGGAGTTTGATGAGCCAGATATGGTTTCGATTCTCAGGCTTTCACACAAGCTCCTGCTGAAGAATGTGCACAAAAAAAAACAAACAAATGTAGCAAAAAAATATATATTTATGCAACTGTGACAGAAGTCCGAACTTGTTTTTGACCTGTGTTAATACTGTTTACCTAGAAGCCTGGGGGTCTTTCCATGTAATCCAGCTGTGTACTGATGGACCTCTGGCACTTGGGCATACGTTTTACTGGAAGTGTTTGTTTTGTTTTTGCCGAATCCTAACTATCATAATTTGCCCCTTAAACTTACTTTGGTATTACCTCACAGCTGAATAATGAATGAGTGCCAAGATTGCCTGCTAGTATGCCCAAGTCAGTGTTTAGATGCATAATAATTCTGTTAAACCGCTGTGGTGTTCTTGCCAGATGTTGATTATGTATTAAGTGCACAGTTCACTGATGTTTAAATTGCTTGACCAAGCTTCATATTGGTCATGGCAATGGGACAATCGTGTAAATATGTTAAACAAAGCTTTAAAGATTGAAATAACAAGCCTTTGTGTTGTGTCTGTGTATATAGAGACCTAAAATATCAAAGTACATTGAGTTTTTATTTATGTTTCATTGTAGATGTCTGTAGCCTTACTTTCCGTTGTAGCATTTTCCCTCAAAATGGGATCCGTCTTGTTTCTGAGCCATTTTGTCGCTCCACTGTCTAAAAATGTTGTGTATATTTTGTAATATAAATGTGTACATCTAACACTTCCTGTGTGTTTTTGTTTTTCTTTCTATAGTTAATGGTAAAGCACTTTGGGGGGGAAAAAAATCTTGGATTAGATGTTTCATAGTTTTAATGCACAATCTTTAATTTGATGTACAGTTAATTAAAAAGAACTAGAGCTTTTAGACTTAATCTTAACAGTGGATTAATAACTAATGGCCGTTTGTGTGTGTGTATACAGTCTATCTAGACAGGTCACTTTGTAAGGATCGTACTCTGTTTAGTTTTAAATTGATCGAAAATCAGTAGTGTGGAAACAGTCCTGTGCACAGTGTTGTACTGAACTTAAGTCTGTAAGAGTTTGTTGTCTGAAAAATCTGAACTAAAATCAAATGCTAATCGCAAACCAGACTAACGCTGCAGGAATGTTGGGAACAATAACTGACTCAGACCGCAGCAAACATGTCCTATGTTAAAACCAAAATAGTTTAACTTTTGATAACCCACAACTGTAACATTCGGACTAGAAAGTGATGGCATAGTCACACAAGTGTTCCCCAAATGCAATAACTACCAAAGCTATTTATCAATTAAAATAATACCTGGCTGAGATAAATACAAGTAGGAGTTTTAGACATGCAAGCAGCATAATCTAATCATCTTTGCTGCTTATTGTGACCTGTATTCTAGCAAAGAATCAAATAAATACTATTTAAATAATTAAAATGTGGTATATTTACATTGTTTTGTTACAGCTGTATAATATTGTAAGCTTATATGATTTGCCCAGGTGAAAAAAAGTGATTTTCTATATATAATGTCCGTTTCCACTCTAAAAAACAATGTTTTCTTTGGTCTTGTAAGATGAGTGCAGTGTGTCTACTCTTCTGTCTCTGCCAAACAATGCCTCGACTACAGACGTACAATTTTAAACAGTGTGCATTCCATGGATCAGGCATGGCACGTATAACACACCTGTCCTTATGGAACATAAACCTCTGCTGTATACACTCTTTCTGCTGGCTGCAGACAAAGCCGAGCAGACAAAACCTGTCCCCGCAAGGCAGTGTCACTTACACCTGCTCATGACTTCATCACAATCAGCTGCACAGGAATGGAAAACTGATGCTACTTCCTCTTCATCGGAGTGGCCTGAACAAAAGGACAAGGAAGGGTCCTGTATCCTGGTTGTCGGAAAATATACAATGCATTTTTCCATTTCTTTTAAAGCACTTCCATGAAAGAGATGGTAGGTACCATTTGTGGGTGAGGGTAAACAGCAGCTGGGCGAACACAAGGATTGAAGTGATTAATTGAATAATCTACTCAGGGCTTCTCAAGGACATTTAGCTGGTTGAGAATGGAGATGGTGATTGCAGTAGTTTTGGCACCCACCAGTGACAGTGATATTATAAATCATTTCCATTCTATAACTGTTCTATATGATCAAAAAGTACAATTGTGCAAACATAATTCTAGTTTGTCTACTTTGTTGAATTTTTATATCACTGATGGAGATTTAAGTGTAAAACTCTTCGTAACAATTGTAGTCTAACCCCATCTTCAAGGAATCTCATGCATCTTTAGGCTGTCCATATGGATCCATCCTCAGCAACAGCAAGTGGCTTCCAAGTGAAGAGACTCCAACCAGAAACATTGCATCAGGATGGATTAGACAGTTCCGGAGAACAGAGGGGATCAAGAAAACTGGTATCTCATATTTTTCAAGGTCATCAAGCTTAATACTAACCATACAGAGTTGGACCCGAAGTTGAACTTCACCAGAGTAAAGCCGTCAATCCCTCACAGTAGTATGCCTCATTCAGCTAGAGAAAAAACAACAAAGTATATGGCCCGCCACCTCATAATTTCTCTTCAGAAATGTGGCAGTGGTCTCCTCAACTGAGATTGAGATCCTCTTGGTATAGAATATATATATTCAATTATTTAATTTAGATCAATCAGACATATTTGCTTGTTGAATCTATAACACTGACTCTACAGATGACTGTTTACTGTTAGTTTGTTGCTAACAAAACACATTTCCCTGAACACAACGAGATCGAAAGCTCTGACTTCGCCCTTCCAAGGTACGTCAAATGTGGCATTAATGAATGTGGCCTTTGTTTTTCTCACAAGCTTGACATCTGACTGCCCACTTCTACATAAATGACAGAACAAACCACCGCTCTTGTGGGCTTAGTCTAGTTTTGAGTCACTCTTAGTTGAGTCATGTGGTTGTGAGTGTATCTACATACATTTTTTGCATGTGTCATGGCTGGTTGCCTAGCTGGTGGATCTAACAATCAAGTCTTTCTGGATATTCAGAGTTACCAGAATTTAAAAAATCTAGCAATTGTTAACAAGGTGTGAAGTAGTATCAGCAGTATCAATGTCAGTATTGCATGCAATTTGAGTTGCAGGGGAAAAGTTGCGTTCCCATATGAAAAATAACTATATGGTTCATATACAACAAACATATATCTTTCTTCCTTAAATCGGCCAGAGGAACCGTCATTGTTTCATGTAAGTCCAGTATATGTCCTATACAAAACCAGACTGATTATGGCCACTTTCATACTAAAAAGCACAAATAAAACTTGTAAGGGACTTTTGGGTCATATATAAATATTGTAAGAAATCTTATGAGTTCTATATGATAACAGTATTCAATGGTGTATGTTATAAGTAGAAAATATAGGAAATAACTGATATTCATATACAAAACATTTAAAGATCTTATAGTGAATCACAATATAGTCAAATTAAAGTCATACAGGATTTATTCACATTTTGTGTAATTTGTTTACATGTTTTTAGACATGATTTCAGTCAGTTTTACAATATACCGATCATATATGATTTTAGTCAATTACAAACAAATTTGCGATGGAAACACAATTTTTAACACAATTAATGTGACACAATCAAATTATACTCCACATAAGTAATTTTGAATTACAACTTATGAACTGAACTCTTTGCTCAGGAAAAACAGAACATTTAACATCAGAATACATCAAACACACAGTCGTGGCCATCAGTCATCAAAGAGCATTAAGGTTTCAGAATCTTTTTTAGTTTTCTTTTTCCCTCTAATTTCCGTAAGTTTGACATTGATGGCTGCACCAATGCTGGAGGGCACCACATAAGGCCACTTTTGCAATATTGCTCCTGTGAGGCAAATAAATAAAAGGCAGAAAGCATGTAGAAAAATCAACAGAAACATGTAATAATACCTCATAGTGCAGCAATATAATCTGGATAAAGATATATACTCTACATAACTACAACAGTGACTTCTTTTTCAAGGGCGCACAATGCGAAGCTCATCACAACATGTATGTAGCCCATAATGAGTGTGGCGCTTTATGTCAATTATGTGTTTGAAGGGGTTTATGATAAAAGAGACGCTCAGTTTTGCCAGGTACTTGCTTAATCTCATGCGTAATTAAAGTTTAGTGTTAAGTGAGTGTCTTGCGAGTATTTTTTTGTGAGCGTGTCTCTTTTATTATAAACCCTTTCGACACGTATGCAGCAGGCACGTATTTTGACAAGAGAATGGCATGATGGCATGATGCACATAGGTTCACATGACACACCGAACATATATTTTATATTCGCGGCCCTCGAAAGGGAAGTCACCGGCCGCCAATGAACTACAATACTCTTAACTGACTTGAAACTTACTGTTGATGGCATCTACTTTTATTTTGTCAGGAGCCTGGTGTTGTGGCCAAGAATCCCTAGATGTTCCTCGAAGATTGCTGACAAGGAGCACATCAATTGGAAACACGGCTGTCAGGAGTGTTCTCACAAAACTGGAGGCAGAGTTTGCATTCTGAGCCACAGCCCAAGCCAGTCTGTCAACAAATACATTCAATCCAGAAGAAATTTCCACCTATTTTAAGGAAGCGTACAAAAACAAGTTATTATGCAGTGTTGCCAAAAGCTGCAATAGTTTTATATACATTATAGGGACAAACGATTTGAGAAGCCCACTTCTTATCAACATGTTTGACCACTTTAGTCATTAGAGATAATAAAGGGGTAGTTCACCCAAAAATGAAAAATATGATGAATACGAAGAAAGATATTTTGAGCAACATTTGTAAACAAACTGTTCATGGGACCCATTCACTTTCATAGTATTCTTTTATCCTACTGTAAAAGTCAATGGGGCCTTTGAACGTTGGTTGCAAACATTTATTAAAATATATTTCTTTGTGTTCAGCATAACAAAGACATTTATACAGGTTTGTAACAACATGAGAGTGAGTAAATGATGACAGAATTTTCATTTTTGGATGAACTGTCCCTTTAAGTCTAGTCCCAGACTAAAATGTATGTTTGTGTTCAACTAAAATATCTTACACTGACATCTCAAATCTATCAGTGTCATTGTTTTGTTGCAAGATGTAAACCAGTAAAGTTTTTGTAAGGCACATTTATATAAAAAAAAACAATTTAGATATTCAAATATAACTAAGGCCTAGTCCTGACTTAATCTAAGCTATTTTGTGAAACCAGGCCCAAAAGTATTATTATATTATATCTTATTTTATCTTACCAGTGTGTTCTCAGCATCAGTTTAATCTGAATCTGTATATCTTGATGGTGGGACTGTGTCCCTTTTCTTAGGCACTGGCCTGTCCATTTCATCAGAGTCCAACCGCAGGAATTCCTTAATCTTTGCATTAGTTTGAAATCGGTTGTCTGAAAAATAGTTAAAAGGAGGATGAGAGATCGGCATTTTACAGCCAAATCTATTTGAAACTAAGGACACTTAGTGGCTATTGTAAATATTATTTGTTAATGGTATAGTTACACATCACAACAGCTTACATTGTTAGTGGACCTGTCACTGTAAAAACAAAATCCATTAGAGGTTTACTTACTGCTCACAAACTTGATAGAGGCAGCTTACACTGGCCAGCCATATTTTGGCTTTTTCTCCTTCTGCCATTCCACTGCAACGGAATAGTCAGTTTGTGGGTATCCATCCTCATCCATCTTGGTGTCATCATATTTGCATATGGCATCGGTTTACACCTCGCTATACATCCCAGCATCCTCCCCACTGGACCACTGCAAACTTTCTCATCACCTTGGTAATTACAAAGATTGTGGTTTTCAGTCCATTTAGATTAGATTCCACATGAAAATATGAAATAATCCAAACACAATACATTTGAACAATCCTAGCACTTAAGTTATAGATTGCTAAATGCACAAACCTTAATCAACTCCGCTGCCCGAGTAAGTTAATCTTTACAACACATGAATTTTTATATTACCTTAGGCTTCTAGTGACGTTGCTGAAGAAATCCGTGCAGCACTTTTGAAAAAAATCGTCCCGTTTTACCGCTCTCTGAGCTTGTCCACGTGATCTGGCTTTTCAAGTGACAAGTGACGTGACATACGGCTAAGTACGGTGACCCATATTCAGAATTTGTTCTCTGCATTTAACCCATCCAAAGTACACACACACAGCAGTGAACACACACACACCGTGAACACACACCCGGAGCAGTGGGCAGCCATTTTTTATGCTGCGACGCCCGGGAAGCAGTTGGGTGGGGGGTGGGGTGGGGGTTGGTGCCTTGCTCAAGGCACCTCAGTCGTGGCCGACCCGAGACTCGAACCCACAACCTTTGGGTTATGAATCAGACTCTCTAACCATTAAGCCACGACTATCATTGGATCCCGCGATGCATTTCAAACATCAACCAATCGGCACATTTAATAGTTTATTTTTCCAAAAGTCATTCGCTTGCCTACATAAGTGTTTCCTTTTTTCGTAAGTAACACACTAAGCAGCAGCTAGAATGCCGAAACGAAAATCTGTGTATTGCTTTCACAGTTGCCAAGGAGAAGAAAGAAAGAACTTAAGTAAAGTTGGCCGCATATTCACAGAGTCGAGTTTCCAGAGTCAATAACTCCTGAGCTAAACACTCTTTTTAGACAAATAACACCTATTTTTTATCATAGTAACGTAGAGAGGCAGCTACAACTCAATTTTCCTCAATATCAGCTTTCCTCCGCGTTGGACAAAATACATAAGTCTCTATGTGCGAACACCTAAGGTTCCAAGGGACCGTCTGCAAAGAAAAAAAAACCCGAAAAGCGA
Source organism: Tachysurus fulvidraco (assembly GCF_022655615.1). Taxonomy (NCBI): domain Eukaryota; kingdom Metazoa; phylum Chordata; class Actinopteri; order Siluriformes; family Bagridae; genus Tachysurus; species Tachysurus fulvidraco. Next base: position 6,110,732 of record NC_062527.1, read on the forward strand.
ACACAAAAAACAGTCAATAACGTCACCAGGGCTTTTAAGTTTTGAAGACATGGCAAGCGAGACACTTCCAAACCCCGACCATACCACCCCCCACCCCTCACCCCTGCGCGCGTATCCCCGCATGTGTGTGTGTGTGTGTGTGTGTGTGTGTGTGTGTGTGTGTGTGTGTGTGTGTGTGTGAGAGAGAGAGAGAGAGAGAGAGAGAGAGAGATATTATAAGTGGTGTTGTTTATTGTAAGTGTTTGTTGCGGCTTATTAAATATATGATAAATAGTCAAAAAGTTTTTCTGCGTGAGAAATACGGAGAGCGTGACAAAAGACCGAAATGCGTGACTGTCACTCTCAATGCGTGACACTTGACAGCCCTGCGTCACTGTAATACACTGTACTGTCACCAAATTCATCTCACACATCACTGATGTCCTGATAGTTATACTACAACACTTATTTTGGGGAAATGTCTTTTTGTTTAATTTTTATCATTTTTATAGTAAATAAAAATCAATTAAATGACAAATAAAAACAATGAAAAATCATAAAAATTAAACAAAAATACATTTCCCCCAAATAAGTACCTTTGCCACTGGGCTTTACTTGTGGAGGGTTTGGTCTACATGTGTACATAAATTGTACAAATTCCTCAAAATGTTTGAAATAGCAGACTAAAGGAGGCAAAGTGGCTGCTCGTGTTGTTTGATGATCAAGCATTTCAACTGTAAAGGAAACTCTTAATTTAAATCGTGTAGCAGAGGAAATTTTGTCTTTGATTCCCTCCACCGCCCTGTCTGTCTGTGCGGAGCTTGTGTGTGCTTTGATGGTTTCTTCCAGGAACTCCAGTTTCCACCTCAAAGTCATGCAGGTGAATTGCCATTCTTAAATTTTCCACAGTGTTACCCCCATGTCCTGGATGCCCTAAGTCCCTTGCCTTGTGCCTTAAGTGTTTTAGGATAGGCTCCAGAATCCCTGTGACTATTTCCTGGGAAAGGTGGATGTTGTACTGATTTAAATGAATTACAATTAGCTAAGAGCTGGGGGAAAGGAAATGAGAGCGGAAAATTATATACAATAATATATATAAAAATTTTATTAAAATTAAATAAAATAAAAAAACAAAAGAAAACTAAAAGGCAGAAAAGTGGCACATTAGTCATTCTTCAGATTTTGAAAGTTTTGGATATATAATTTAAATTTTTGGCTGGAGATTTTTTTTATCAGGTTTGAGAGAAGATCCATCAAACATAACCAAACTCCAGATAACAAACTGGATTGACTGTTTACAGCTCGTTTTACACTTTTCTAACACACACTGCTACCGGTAAACTAGCCACCCAACACTTGAGACGATCACATAATTCCCTGCAGCTATAAAGCTTTATATATTTAATGTTCACTCACATATAAATAGCACTCATATAACCTAGCATTAGTGTTTAACGAGACTCCCTCACACCACTTTAGCTATGAAACCAAAAACAGGGTGTGAGTCAAAACCCAACACAAAACCATTCTCTCTGTCTGTTGATGTGTCATTACCAAGCCCTGCCTTAGACGCACACGTAATTCTCTTGTAGAATAACATCAACACTGCCCCTTATGGTCTGTTGTAAAATCACTGGACCATGGGTGCATAGTCATACAGCATGAATGTGTGTAATTATTAACCTAGTTAAAAACAAACAAACATACTAGACATGTTTTTTTTAGGCAGTAGATTAAGTGCTTGGTGAAGTTGTGGGTCTTTAAGTCTTCGCCTTAAGGTGGGTTGTTTAGTTTCTTTCGCCAAGCATCAGTATTCAGGAGGCTACTAATGGGAACGCAGCAACATGGTGGCCTAGGAACTTTTGGGGAGATAAACAAAAACATGCAGCTACACATGCACACAGACCTTCCAGGAAACAGTTAGAATAATCATGAAATGAGTCTCAACGGCCTATCCTAAATTTCTTAGTATGAATCAGTGTGGTGACATGAAGGCATCAAGGCATGCTAATTAGTTTTCATTAACAATGAGCATTTTCAGTTCTGAATCTATAACAGACACATGACCACATATCCGACACAATTTGGCAGATGGACTAATCCCATTTAATGAGAAGATACACTGACATCCCTGAAAACTGCATCACACAAATAGAAAACAATAACAAAAAAATCAATACAAATGTCACAGCTGATGACAAGTATGCAATGAAATTTTCAAATTTTACAATGTTCCTCCAGATCCATGGTGCTAAATTCAGACAATTAATAATCAGATTAATTACTGAGGAGATGTTTAAAATATGATTGTATATGTGTGTGTGTGTGTGTGTGTGTGTGTGTGTGTGTGTGTGTGTGTGTGTGTGTGTGTGTGGGATGAGGGGGTTGTTTGGTGGACCATCAGACGCCTAGAGATGCAGAACCAGCTGTCCCTCTGATCTCTCAGCTGACAGAGTGGAACATGTGTGTGTGTGAGTGTGAGTTTGTGTGGTGAGTGGAGGGGGTTTCTCGCAGCAGATGTAAGAGCTTCCTGTGTGTCGGTGTTCACAAACTGTCTCAGTCACTTCGCAGCTGTGTGATTGTGAGCACCAGCTGGCCAACCACAGACAGCTAGACAGCCTGTGGTGAGGGGAGTAGGACGAGTGCTGGGACGAAATCACACACTGACTGATTGCATCCATCTCACTTCGTTTCAGCTCAGTTTCCACTTCGTTAACATTCTATAACAGGGAGATACTCTGATTACAGATAATAATGATAATAAACAGAAGAATGAACCTTAAATAAAAAAAGAAAAGAAAAGAGGCACAAGGAACAGTACCACACATACTGTACATTGCTTTTTTTCTGCTTTTTAAACTCCAGTGCATTTGTTCCTAAATTACTGTGTTCTGAATTTCTGTCTTTTATTCTAAGATATCACGTATTATAAGATTACAGCCTTATGATCTTTCAGATTGTGTAGTGTTAAATTGCTCCTGCAGTCTAGGTGTGAGTACTACAAACAATCGTTTTTGGCACGTCTCCCTTTACCGAGGGAAAAAATAAAACCACTTCAAACTAATCGTATTATAGAAACACTTTCATGATGCCTTCAGTCAAAGGTTTATGTCAGATAAGCTCTAAATCTCTTATTCACATGAATGCTTTTTCAAAGTGAACGTATTTATAATAATGTCTTGCCAAATTAGTTGTATAACAAGAAGACAGGTTACTCAAAAAACCCTGCAACTGCTCGGTAACTGCATTTCCTTTTAGCTACAAGTTTTCATCCGGTTCAAAACTTTCACCTGTATTTCTCTCATTATAAGACCTATATTGTTGGAACAGTTTTAAACCAGAGCTACAGAGTCACATAGTCACTTTTATTATAAGTTAATAAGGTTTATTCTTTGTTTCTTTTTTTTTAGGTAACGTGTCAAGATTCTTGTCTATAATCATCAAACATGCACTATTGATGCAGTGGATAGATGGATACTCAAGTTATCTGGTTATTGAATTAAGGTCTTAAGAAGAATCTCTTCCTACTTAGCGTGTTATCAGGAGACATGTGCACCCTTGAATCTGGTGTCCTTGCAGAATGATGGAGTCATGTGAACCTGTCAAAGATACACCTTCATCTAACAAGCAGCCTAAAAATAAGAAACAGCTGAAGACTATCGAGTTGAGCACCTGTCTATATCAGACAAATTCTCTGTCTCTCTGCCATACACACACACACACACACACACACACACACACACACACACACACACACACACACACACACACACACACACACACACCACTTTTTTAACACAACTTTTTTTAACACACTTACTCTTTAATAAAACATGTCTAATTAACTACAAAAACAATTATTTGTAGATATTTGTGGCAACTGGTGATCTGCAAAGAATCTATGCACTAACAAATGAAGAATAAAATCATTCAACAAAATGTCTGCCTTTAAAGAAAAAAAATGGATACTGCTTATAGGCACCTATGTACTTTTAATTATAGATAGATTAAATGAGGTGATGGTAGAAGAAAAGGTGAAACTACTATGATGGCAGAGATCATTTAGAAGCTAATAAAAACTAGAATTTACTACCACCACCACCACCACTCTCTCTCCATTTTTCTGTAATGTACTGTATATGTGACAAGTAAAGGCATCTTTCACACACATTTATCTTATAATAATGGTGCTATTTCACGTCAAGAATCTTTTATTGTCATTTTCACCATATGAAACTGAAGCAGTACATAGTGAAATTTATGTATACATATACATATTTATTTTTGTACTTATATATTTATTTAAATGCTGCAATGGCTGTATCTGGACTGTGGTTGTGTTTTTCTTTCCTTACAGCATCAGGGTCACTGGTTTGATCCAGTACTTTGATCCGGATCTCTGTGAGAGGATTCTCTCTCTCTCTCTCTCTCTCTCTCTCTCTCTCTCTCTCTCTCTCTCTCTCTCACACACACACACACACACACACACACACACACACACACACACACACACACACACACACACACACACACACACACACACACACACACACGCACAATAAAGTTAAATTAGAATACATTAGAAGTTACTTGTTTAAAAACAGCAAGGGTCTCCACCAAGCAGCTCCATTCCACCACCTTTAATGAACGAGAGAGAGAGAGAGAGAGAGAGAGAGAGAGAGAGAGAGAGAGAGAGAGAGAGAGAGAGAGAGAGAGAGAGAGAGAGAGAGAGAGAGAGAGAGTACTGATAAGCACCAGGGTTGTGAATGCTGCCTGATAATCAGTACAAGCGAAAACCATACTTTCTACTAATTTGTCCATAGATCTATGGGCAACCACTGCTATCGATAGATAGATAGATAGATAGATAGATAGATAGATAGATAGATAGACAGACAGACAGACAGACAGATAGACAGATAGATAGATAGATAGATAGATAGATAGATAGATAGATAGATAGATAGATAGATAGATAGATAGATAGATAGATACATACATACATACATACATAAATACATACATACATACATACATACATACATACATACTTTATTGACCCCAGAGGAAGTTCCAGGTTTGTTTTTTTTTATACTGTAGATATAGATGCTGGATTTGGATGCTGGAGACAACTGGATATAATTGTAAAAAAAAAGTCAATTAAAAAGTATATAATTTAGTTAAATACTTGCATTAAACACGTGATAAGTGATCTGTTAAAGTTGTTACTTGTGTGTGTGTGTGTGTTTACTACTGCTGTAGTGTGAGGTGTGACATACAGTAGTGTGTGAACCCTGGTGTGAACTGATGGTATGTAATGATTTTTCTCACTCTGGGAAAGCATCACAGCTCCATTCGTGCCTAAACTCACAGCTCTCTGGCTCTCACATATCCTGTGTGTTCTCCAGTAGACCACACATCCTCAAATACTAATGCTAATATGCATTATATGCTAATACCGTAAAGTCCTGCAAGTTAATAAATAGTGGCTAAGCAGGATGTAAGAACATCCTCATACTGAGGGATGGTCTCTTCATCTCCGAGTTCTACAAGTGACATCAAATCAACATGGCTCCTCATTTTAAATGAGTTAGTCTGTACATACCTTTAGATCGGTCAACATACAGACATATTCACTTGTTAAATCTAATATACAGGCTCTAAAGTTCACTAAAGTGAGGAAAAAATCCATCACTCATTACTGTCAAGCATGTTGCTAACGAAAGAAAAACACATGCAATTTTGAGTTACTACAGCTGGTTGACACGTCCCCAAAGTGTGCATTAAAAAGCTTTAGAGGCATGCTACTGCTCACTGTTTGGAAGTGTGAACTGCATCAGTGAGGTGTGAGCTAATAGAAGAGGTGTCATGGAGTGTAATGAGCTCCTCTCTGTCACCTCACAGCTCCACTGGTTTTAACCTCCAAGCATCCGTAATTTTCTTATCTGCTTCTTGCTCTTCATATAGAAAAAATAGATATACAAAAAATACAGCTTGGTGGTATTTTCTCTCTTATAAAACTTTATTTGGGTTCCAAAATGTGCAAAGGTCAATGAGGCTTTTCTCCTGTCCTGTTACTACCCACAAATAGCCATAAATAGTGATATTTAAATGTGATCTGCCTTATTTGTTGTTGAGCATGCTAATGATAAGAACTGTGTCCAAAAAAAAGCTTTTTTGGGAGAGTTTGGAGTGGAATTTATGATAGAAATTGAGACAAAATGCTAGAATTTCTGCTACAAGGAAATATGAGGAATTATTTCCAAATGGCATTAACCCTTGTATGGTGTTCGTATTTTTTTTACTCAGCCAGTGTTCGTGGGTCTGGTGGGCCCGCTGCATTTTTGGGTTTTTAATTCAACACAATCAAAAATTTTATGTTAAAATACTATACAGATGTTTACTTCATCCCAATTACAAGCAATATAAACAGCATATATGGTTAATATTTGCCCTTTACCTTTATTATATCACATTTTTTAATTAAAGTGCTACTCATGTTTTGTTGTTTTTTTAATAAAATGTAATTAAAAAAAAAAAGAAAATCAAATATAATCAAGTTATGAGTGGGAAACAAAATCAACAAATTTACAAGGAAGCAAAGTTTTTCAAAATTATTGATGTTTATGAATATGGATCCCACAGACCCGAACAAGGGTTAAAAGAGCTTGTTAAAATATACCCCAGTTATTCATACTCGATGCATGACTCCCTCATGCAACTAGTGGGTAGAGATGTGAACTGGTTAAATGGGTTGCTGGTTAAGGGTGATGCAGCACAGTACATGTCCTCATAATTCCTTAGATATATTCTATTTGGTGGAGCAGGCTTCTGTCTGACGCACCCGAACGACATGACCGTTTCTGGGCTCCACAAACACTCAAGAGAGTGAACATCAGTGGGTCAGGGAATGAAAATGTCTAGTTTGTTAAGCAGAGTGTTTTCCTCATGTCATTTATTAGTTATTATAGGCAGGCCTTTCATCCATATCACAGTTAAGAAATAGACGTCTCTGCAATTTGCACATTGATGACATGTAATGAAAGCTGATGTACTGCCTTGTTCACTTCAGTCATGCCCTGGCTGCCAACCAAGCAGAAGCCACACCTGAGTCTACCGAAAGCCCAAATCACCTGATTAAACAGGTATGGAATTAGTAATTAGGTGTGTTACCAGCACATACACCGGCCCTTTGTGAATAAAATCAGACACTGAGATATTATGTTGGAGTTTAAGGAACCACCAACTAATTCACCCATCTCAACTCAAATCAATCAGTTTTACTTATATCAGGAAATACAAGCAAATTTAAAAACAACTAAAATGCCTCACAACTAGAAACTAAAAAAATGGATCTTAGAATGTGTGGAATTACCTCACAGCTATCTGGGGCCTGTATTTACCCACGGTTTACAGCTTGCCAAAACCATCTCCACAAATTAAGTCAATTCAATTCAATTTTATTTGTTGAGCATTTTTAACAGTTAATATAGCTGTATAAGTTTATAGGAAGTATAACAGCAGTGGTTTTTGCATTTAGCTGAAATTCAATCTGCATTCAGAGGCAGGCAGGAAGAGAAGCACCTACATTAAATACTCATTTATAGTAATTTATAGTTATGTTTCATTTTAGAAATCCACGCTTGCACCACCTGAGCTGTAGGCTGCCATTTTACTGGATGAGTCTATGTGTCGGCAGCAGAGGAGACACTCCAAGAGTACTGGCAACGTCATTCTGGTAAATACAGGGAGGGAGAGAAAACACACACACACACACACACACACACACACACACACACACACACACACACACACACACACACACACACACACACACACACACACACAGTACTCTAAACATTACATCACATATTTATATTGTTCTAAGAATTGATTATTGTATGATATGATATGTATGATATGATATGATATTTTATAGTTATTTATGAATACCTACACAGTTCTATGGGCAAGAATTTTTGATTATACTTTATAAAATAATAATTAATAATAACTAAATAACTTAAATTATACAAATATTTGATACCATTTTTTGTTATTGACAGCACATTGATCAACAATTTAGCACTTGCTCTGTAGTCCACTAGGGGGCGCGTTATACAGTTTCAAACTGGCAAAGTGTAAAGATGAGATACTGTATAATCACTTTAAGCTGCAGGGTCCATACTCTATATCAACCATAAATATTTGAGTATCAGCTGATATCGATTCCATCTGATATTCTTTTCACAAAACTTTAAAAATGTTTCTTAAATAGTTAAAGTCCTTTAAACAAATTCACACTAGACAATAGAAATATCAATTCCAACAACAAAAAAAGAAATCACTTCCTGACCCAATTGTAATTATTGACACTTACAGGATCTGATATCCAATAAGTTTTCTCTGATATCTGATCCATGATCTTGTGCTGTTATTAGTCAGATGTATTGCAAGGTACAATACCATTTATTGTTCAGAATTGTATAACATTTTATAAGTGTAAGTCTAATGCATGTGAGATTCTGTGTGTGTGTGTGTGTGTGTGTGTGTGTGTGTGTGTGTGTGTGTGTGTGTGTGTGTGTGTGTGTGTGTGTGTGTGTGTGTATGTGTACCATGTGCTTGACTACACTTAGCGAGTAAGGGATGCCTTCCAGCTCCCGGCAGGTCTGGTTATGTTTCTTCTCCGGGTCTCCTGGGACCAGTACTGGCTTCTGTGGATTCGCCTGAAAAGGAAAATTATTGAACTCTGTATAAACTAAAACATTTTGATTGGTTGCCATTGCTTATGTCTTCCTCTGACTGGAGGAGATACAAACACTCACTGGCTCAAGGTTCCTGTGTAGAGACAGCAAATCAGACATTCTGTCATTGAATCCATCAGCAAAGAATTCTGGATTTAATGCCACAAAGCACTGACCCTGGAACACAGGGAAGATTGTAAGAGGGTTATGGTACATATTGAACTTCTGCTTTACATGTTGAGCAAGAGAGTATGATGTGTGTGTGTGTGTTTGTGTGTGTGTGTGTGTGTGTGTGTGTGTGTGTGTGTGTGTGTGTGTGTGTGTGTGTGTGTGTGTGTGTGTGTGTGAAGGTAAATACCAGGTTTGCTTCTCTGTCAGTTATTCTCCATGTGCGTATATGTCTGCTGTAGTTTGAGCCAGCGAGAATCCCACAGAACACCTCCACCATTAGTGCGAGTCCATAACCCTTGTAACCTCCTAACACACAGATAGAGATGACATGCCATATAAACAACCCAGAACTCTCGTAGAACTCTCAGAATATATTTTTGCTTTGTTTTATTAAAGCCACCCATTTTCAAGCGATCAAATAAATGTGACTGACATGTGTTTCTTGTTACCCACTGTGTCTAATATTAGATTAAGTCTTTAAACAGTTAATAGCTCTGAATGTCTACTCTTGGTTTGAGCCCTGTATTTGGGTAACTAGGACATGCCTAATCACTGGTGTACCTACAGTACAACCAACTAATGAACAGGTAGGACAAGGGAAACAACAGTAGTCAATGACAGAAAGATCCAAGAGTGCTGTGAAGAAACATGCAAAATCAATAATCAGTAACATCACCAACAATCTCCATAGGACAGGAGTGTAGGTGCCATGGTCCATAGTTTAAAGAAGACTTTAAAAATCCAACTAGGTTCTTCACTAATAAGAAGCAGGAAGCCTTAACAACAAAATAGCCTAAACAACAAAATATAGAGATGATTAATTGATAGGAATTGTCAGCAAGGACTTCATCAGGGAGAAAAGAGAAAGTTGGATAAGTCAAAGACTGTATAAGTCAATAACCAAAGCTTAACCTATATTTGCTCGACTAAAAATTGGTGGTCTACCACCGAAAGCATCAGTTTCTAAGTTGATTAAACCAACTGAATGGAAAATCAGGAAATGAAAGTAGCTTGGTGGTGTGATACATCTCAAAGCAAAGCAGACTCACTTTTACAACCTCAAAGATTCAAGTCTTTATCCAGTGAACAAACCTATTGTTACACAGTGCTGAGAGCTGAGACTACTTCCATATAGGTTAAATAAATATTTTCACAGAAAACGTCACCATATATCTGAGCTTGGTTTACTGTATTACTGCAGTAATGACAGTGATGAATCTAATGACTAGAGGGCAAGATGGTGGTGGGACAAGTCTAAAATAGAGACCTGATGTCTCACTGCCACCCACAGGTACCAGGCCTCCTCCGGATAGCACTGCCTTAGGGTCCGAACTGGGAACACCATTGGCATCACAACCCCAACCTTCTGGGATAGACTGGCCATTACGTGCATGAAGCTCCACCTGAGGAAGACACAGAGAGAGAGAGAGAGAGAGAGAGAGAGAGAGAGAGAGAGTGAGAGAGAGAGAGTGAGAGAGAGAGAGAGAGAGAGAGAGAGAGAGATTTCTCAGTAAGAAAAAAGAGAGTTCACTATTTTTCTTCAGATCTTTTCTGTTTAGTCGTGTGAACGTGTGTGTTTGTGCCTACCTTTCCGAGAGCAACAGCTGAGGTTGCCATGTCCAGCTCAAAGCTGTCTCCATCCTTAGCAGGAGCTACTACACTAATAGGGTTTGTCCCTAATGTGCACTTCACAGACAAAACACAAATATAATTAAGTAGTGCTCACCTTTGCTCAATATTTGCACATCTTTGCAGTCTGATCAGTATGTCCTCTCCTGTCCGGTTATGCAGTGTTTTGTTAGTGTGTATTGTATATTTATTTACGATAATCTGAGAATGGAGGCAATAAATACAGGTAGCCTTTTCTTATCGTATTATTTGTGTCATTCCACTGCTGGAATCGGCATCTAACTACACTGCCCATATCCCCATGATGCTTCAAGGACTTCATTTCCCTTCTCTCCTGGCTACAAGTCATCTTAACTTATTACACACCACAGTATCAACTATACAATCAAACAAACAGTATACACTCTTCCAACTAATTGTGAAGTATACGCTCTGTATTTCTTACAAGTCGTTACCAAGCGTTGTTGTCAGAGTGTCTCTGGTTTCTGATCTTAGTCGCCTTGCAGATTTTCTCCTTTTTGCCTTTGGCCGTAGGCTGTCTGAATAAAGCTTTTATGTATCTGTATCTGCATCTGTAACTGTATCTCCTGCTTGCCAGAATACTTCTGCACAACATGGATTCAGTATTGGTGGGTAGTTATATAGACAGGGTCACCTCCATGGAGAACAGCAGCAGATATACAGTTATCCTTTACTACTGGTTCCTGCAGCAATGGATTCCAAAATTTTCCCTAAACTGTACTTTGCAACTGGCCTAGTGCCTATCTCAGAGTAGGGGAAGAGGAAGATGGCCATTAGCAACACCTCTGACCACTTTGAATACTGCGTCATGTTACTCATTATTCCAGTGATGATCAAAACAATGTGGAAGCCAATAATAAATAAAATAACATAATAATAATGGAGGATTGTTTGTTTGATCGTTTCCACTGCTATTTTTAAGCAAGAACATCAGTATTGGATCTGAGCTCTGATATTGGTTTTGTATTTGAATTAGTGCATTGCCATTTCAAAGCTCACGAACGCTGTGCTAACATGTCAAGTCAAGTCAATGTCATGTCAAGGCTGTGTGGTTTTGACACTTTATTACAGATACCAAAATAAAGAGATGTCTAAAGACTGTAAAGGGATGAATACCAACCTCTTTACCTCGTGTAGGAACCACTAGAGGAGAAGTATTAGTGTAGCACATGCCCTACACACAGCGAAAGAGAAATGGGAGTCAAGAACATAATTTATTTACCTTTAGGAGATTTAACCATCTGCTATGTACAGTATTTGGTGGACAACATGATGATAACACCATCATAATGACTTTATAATATAATTATTAAATTAACTGCATTAAAATTAATGTAGTGGAAGATAATCACAAGTATAGAAAAACAAACGTGTGTGTGTGTGTGTGTGTGTGTGTGTGTGTGTGTGTGTGTGTGTGTGTGTGTGTGTGTGTGAGAGAGAGTGTCATTCTTGCATCCCTTGCTTGCTGTGCTGTATCACAACAAGATGATTAAACTTTAGCTTTTTTATTTGCTGTAAAACTCCCAATAAAATGTTTTTTTTTTCAAATTTGTGAAGCCATGGTGCCCACCAAACCTACGCTCACTAGTATTAACTAGACACACTGCTGTACAACTTACAATCATGTTCTGTTTCAGTGCTTGCATGGAATAATAGCCAGCAATGCCAAAATGGTTGGAGTCTGAACAAAGAGAAAAGAAATTGGATATGATGTCAAACATCACATAAATATATAAAAAAAATCCAAGAAGTCTTTTTTAAACCTTATGTCATGATGCTCCATGGTAATCCAAATTTCATACTGATTGTATGAATTATAACCCTAGTATATATTTTTCGACATGGCTAAATTCTAAAAAATCATGGGAAAGATTAATCATGATCGTTGGTTAAGAAGTTCAGAAATCCAAAGAAAACATACAATCACTATAGAGGCTACCTCCAAACCTTTAGCTCCTAGCACTCAAATTATAATTTGTTTCCAGCAACTATGTCATATATCCTGACAGATTTCACTGTAAAAAATTAAATTCACAATGTGTGGTGTATTGGACTTGCTGTAAGCCACGACCCAGCCGATGCCCACATCTTGTGCTTTCTTCAGAGCTAAACTCATGCAGAAGTTTCCCACAACTGGACCCAGGAGGTTGTTCCCGTTCACAAGTGCTGTAGCCACTGACTCCTTTTCCACCACCGGCTCACCCTCCTTCGCACAGATTCCTGCCTTAGTCTCCTTTACATATAAATCTGGTGCATAAACACATTTGCAAGAGGTTTCATCTCATCAGTTCTGCTTTGCTTTGTACTACATAATATAAAAAAAGCTTTTTTTTGGATGTGAAAGCCTACTGGGCTAACAAGTTCAGACACATTGTACAGTCATTGTACCTAATACCGTAATGCTGTTTTCAAATTCTTGACTATGATTAGTCAGATTCAATGGAACAATTTACATGGCAAAAAGAATCTTAGCAAATGGAAATAAGGTTAGAAAAACCCAAATATAAAAATAGTAAACATATTTCTTCAATCTATTTTTAACATTTTTTAGCTTGAAAGAATTTTGTATCACTACCAATATTTTCTTGTATTAGCACTTTGTAGGCAAATACAGAGAACAGCTACACCTTAAAGGTTTTAGAAACTGGAAAGGATTTTACCATATACATTTTTTATTTATTAAATTCAAGCCAGTAAAAATGTGACCCTGGTGTTGTATGTAATGTAATGACAACTAACTTCACTAAAGCTTTAACAAGTTTGAAGCTTCATTCTTTAATAAATAAAGAAATTGTTGGTATACGTAAAAATAATGCACTTTTTTCTGATTTAAATAATCAACTTTTTTTCATTTCTTACCTTAATGAAGACATAAAATGATATTTAAAGGAATGGGATTTACATACACACCCATGCGGTTGAGTCCATGGCTGTAATGGCCCCGCAAGTCTCCTTCCACCAGCACATCTGCTAGACTGCTGGCATGACTGGCTTTAGTGCCAACTGCCAGCATACACTGCTTTATAAATTCTCTAACCTCCGTGGGTTCCAGTAGGCATCTGTAGAATGCACACAATGCTGTAGCATAACACAAAACAGGCTTCATTTCTTTTTTTATAAATCATGAAAATCATGTCATTTCATGGAAAAAAGGAGGAAGTTTTTTTTTTGGCATGTTTTTTAAAATTATACTTGAGAAGACCCAATCATAGGCTGATTAGCTTCAAAGCATATCATTTCTATAGATTGCTGCATTTTTATTAAATGAATTTATTTCCTAATTTAAGATCGATTGCAAGAAATAGATTGATATTGTGAAACATATATTCATTTAAGAATGATCAAGAATCGGAAAAAAAAGAAAGGAAAACAAAAAGGAAAGAAGTCAACAGAAATCCGTAAAGTAAGACAAATAAGACCAGGTATTCAATTAAGAGGAATGCTGCTGTATACAAGGAAGATTCTCTGCAATGGTTTAGAGTATGTGTCAGTTTCTTTGCTTTACTTGACTTCATATCGTGTTTAAAATAATTACAGGCAATTAAATGCTGCCTTTTTTAAAAATAGGTTTTAGATTTTGAATAACTCAATAACATTTTTATAAGCAAATAAAGAAAAAAGTAGAAGAAATATTTCATAGGGCCTTCTATCAAGGCATTGTCTTCACCAGTTTTTGATAAGTACTAGCACCTACCTGCTGAGGCTCATGATGCTCTGTGACTTGTCTGTTGGTCTCCAATTTGTGTTTTATGATCTGAAACATGTTGAACAAGCTCAGTGAATCAGATTAATAAAGGCACTGCGGAGGGGGTGGGGTGCCATTAACCACACCCTATTATTATCAGATTAAACAGGTATTCTTTCATGACCTGCTCTATCTGGTTCTCACGTCTATATTATGTATCAGTATAACACTAACAGGGATGTAGCACTATGAAAGCACCGTGTGCTGACTGTTAGCTCTGAAATAAATCTTGCCAAACCACTCTCTGACCTCAAAGCATGCCTCCGTTACTTTTGTACACATTTTGCAGACCTAATGTTAAACCCATTGGGGATATGGTAGCTTAGTGGTTCGACCACTGCTTAGGTTGTGAGTTTGAATCCCAGGTCCACCAAGCTGCCACTTCTGGTCCTGTCTACAAGGCCCCCAACCCTCAATTGATTTAGTTAGTTAAAAATATACATTAAAATCTAAGGTGCCCTGGATAAGGGCATCTGCCAAATGCCGGGACTAGATAACAGAAAATTGTGAAATATTGTAGTGTTGTAGACATTTCACTAGGTTCCATAAATAGAAAATCAATACAGTAATGTTTTTTACACTTGGGAACATAACAACATACAACATACCCTATCTGGGTTTCTGTTGATCTTTGTGCCAAAGTTAAGAGGGTCTCATCAGAGTGGGGAACCTTAAATCTCCAGTATGCCTTTTGACAAACTACAAAGAGGATTTCATGTGGCTCAACACATAACCATAAGCTTTGTGAAGTTTCCAGGCTGTCTTGTGAAAACCTCCTCTGATATGAGATCTTTCCAGAAATTTCAAACTTACCTCTGTGTGCAAAAAAAAATATGTAAATGTATGTAGATAATTAGACACTGCTAACATGTTAATTTTGCTTCAGGGTTGTGGCTCTTAGAGTTTGTATGAGAATCGCATACTTTAATCATCATTGTACCTACACTAAATGTTGAAACTTTTATGTATGTATGTATGTATGTATGTATGTATGTATGTATGTATGTATGTATTTATTTAATTATTTGTTTGTTTATTCATTCATTCATTTATTTAGTTAGGAAAAATAGGAAAAATCTATTCAAAGATGTTTTAAGATACACCTTTGCAACACTGCTGGGAAAATCCCATCAATGCTTGTAACTGGATTATCTACTACTTCAGCCAAGCAACTGTGGCCCAATGCTTATGGCTAGTAAACTATTTTTCTACCCATCTCTCTGTTATTTGCCTGTTGTTTGTTCCCACAGTCATTAATGCAAATCTCTATTTTTTAACCCCTTATTTTTTTTATTTTTATTTTTTATTTTTTTTTTACATTCGTGTACCAATAAAAGTATTTTGATTCCCAATACTGACAAATTGCAGATGGTCATCGCAAAAACTCTGGGCTCAGTAAACTATTTAGCTCAACCCAGTATAACTGGCCAATTTTCAAGAATGGGATTCTTCTTATAAACTCCTATCAGTAAATATACTTATATAATGACTTTCTATGAGAGCTGTACTTGTTCAATCCATGATGAGGGATTTGGCTGAATGTGTGTTGTGATGATATTTTGATGATATATATGATATCTTGTCCCAAATTTGCAGAAAATCTTGGGTAATTTTGAAAAACTGCAAGCTCCTCCAAATAAAGTTTGATTGATTTTGTGTTAATTCAGTCAGTCTCCATTCGTTTACAAAGGAAAGGCCAGAGTTAAACATTGTTCTCCAGCCAGCCACTTAGATAGCCTCAGGGACACTTTGGATGTCACCTAATTTGTACAGTTGTTACATTTTCCATACATTTAAGTCCAATTTTCTGCCAAACATTTCTTTATCTAACCAGTTTGGGATTTATAAAGGAGGAGAGTTGTGTACACACATTTCACACGCAGGTTTGAATGTATGCACCATTGCTATAAATGAGGCCCCTGAAAATCTGTTCCAGGATTGAGCTAAATATGAAATGACACAATGGCTATGAAGGTTTCACTAAAAATGAGTCCCATATCCCACATTATACATCTATCACCCACTTTGTCCTTGATGTCTAGAATTATTGGAAAAACATACAATAATAACACATAACAAAGGGAAATGTAGCCTATATTGTTGTATAGTTTTACTTTAGCTTTAAAAACACTCATTAAAAAAAATCTTTTTCTCCTGCAAACACTTTTATCAAAATTATTGGCACCTCCACATTTAATATAGGGTGAAAACTCTCCTTGGGTTAGAACAGAGAACTGAGTTATTGTTGATGCATTAGAAATGTTTTGATGTATCTTCCTATAATGACAAATTTTATTTTTTTTTACCAAAGATTGAGAAGTTCATTTTAAAAAATTGATTATGAAAATAATGAAATGTGACTAAAATGAGAATTATATTTGATCACATAAAAAGAAATTTATTGATGTGGAAAAAAAAGTAATGTTAGAGATGAGTTTCCGAGTGGAAAAATAATTATTATATTATATAATAATTCTTTACCAATTTTGCTGGTTATAAGTAACGTGTTAAGTGAAGAGTGTCGATAGATTTATTTAAGTACAGGCAGTAGGGATAGTGTCCTCGACCCTGTGTTTCAGCAAATGACATCAAATCAACATGTTCAACATCAAAGTTTTAGGAAGGGAAAGTAAAAAAATAAATAAAATAGTGTGGTTGCATAAGTGTGCACACCCTCTTATAACTGTGGATGTTAAATAGGAGTCAGTACACACCTGCCATCATCTAAAAGTGCCTCTGATTAAGCCCATATAAAGTCTATAAAGTCTAAAGTCTCCTATTTGTTGTATGTGTGTATATTAAAAAATGGGCTTTGAACAATGTTTTAGGCTCATTGTAAGATAGATTTAAAAGCACTTTTGTACTCTGGATAAAAGGTCTACAGATCAGAGGGATGTCATTGGATTTCAAAAGGTATCAGTCAGGTGAAGGGTAAAAAAGAATTGCCAAGGCATTAGATATACCATGGAACAATGTGAAGACAGTCAGCATCAAATAAAGAAAATATGGTGCAAAAGTGACGTTACCAAAAACTGGACATCCCTCCAAAATTGGAGCTGCAAGTTCTTCTAGTACATGTGACAGCAACACTCTGTATTCTCCATATGTCTGGGCTATGGGGTAGGATGGTAAGACTGAAGCCTTTTTCTTATAAAGAAAAACCTCCATGTTCAAATTCCAAAAACAACACTGCACATCACCAAAATAACACTGTACTCACTATGAAGCATGTTGGTGGCAGCTGCATACTTTGGGGCTATTTTTCTTTAGCTGGAACTGGGACCTTAGTCAAGGTGGAGTGAATTATGAACTGTTCCAAATACCAGTCAATGTTGGCACAAAACCTTCACGATTCTACTAGAAAGCTAAAGAAGAGGAACTGCTGCATCAATCAAAGAACGGCTTCACCAGACGTTTAAAGTTTTGGATTGGCCCGGCCAGAGCCCCGACCCAAATCCAAGGACTGTGCACATGACGTCCTCACAGTCTGACATATTTGGAGCGTTTTTACAAAGAAAAGTGGGCGAATTCAAGATGTTTCATGCTGATGGACTATAAAGACTGAATGCTGTAATACTTTTTTCTTATAGGTCACATTAAAGGTGGGAAAAATTCTTTAATGATTTATCTTGGTCTGATTTTTTACATCACAGAATCTTAACTGGAGTGTGTAGACTTTTTATATTCACTTTATATATCACTCCTCACAGCTAGTTGACTAGCTGGTCGCTAACAATACACAAACGAGGAGACGCCCATGTTTTTCCTGAGAAAAGAGAAATGCTGCACATATATATTTTAAAAATATTATATAATTTAAAAAAATCTTAAATATTATTTATTATTTATAATACATAATATATATGTATGAATAATATGTAAAGTCGCGGGCGCCTTCTCGGCAAATCAGCGGCCACCTGCACGCGCTCTCATAGGCTCTCGGTCACGCGCCCATATTATGCGGCACCTTCGCACGCTGTTATTTGAACCAGAGTGTCTTCACTCGGCGTGTGCACGTGGGCTGTGCCACGGTTTAGGGCGATAACACGTATCAGAGCGCGAGTCACCCCCCCCCCCCCCACACACAGCCGAGGCGCCCCCCCCCCCAAAAAAACGTGAAAAATATATGTATGTATACCTAAATAATTGTGTAAGTAGAAAAAAAAAACAAACGCAAAAACTGCATTTAGAAACAGTTGAGTTCCCCCTCCCCTTCATCACAGTGGTTTGACCCACTGCCTGCTTTCCCAGTTCATCTCACCTACTCTGCACACACAGAGTGGCTGCGGCTCAATCAATTAACTCTATTAAGTAGGGGATTTTATTTAATGTAGTAATGTAGATGCAGACTCGTTCATAAATTAGTTGCGGCAAAAATGCCGATTACCGATGTAATTTTCCATGAATCTGCTATTTTAGCGATTAAAATATTACTTATCTGGTTAACGTTAGCTTGTTTATAATAGCTTCTTGCATAGCGCACTGTAACTAACACGCCAAAGCCGTTTCCCATGCATTGTTTTATTTGGGACGATTTGGCATAATGTTAACTTAACATTAACGGCCACAATTAGCATATTGTTTAGCCGTGCATTTACTAAATGAGCACTGTGTTACGTCCGATCTGACCTCACTGTATTTTTTTTTGTATAATCAAATTCTGTTCTAAAGTATCTTAATTAATTTTAAATAAAATGTTAAACCTTTTTTAATTACTTGTATTTATTGTTGTTATTCTTTTTTATGATAGTTTTACTTTCTTTATGTAAAGCACTTTGAAATACCATTGTATATGAAATGTGCTACAGTATAAATATGTGTCATAGACTAGATAAAATTATGGAGAAAAGGAAAATTTGAACCTGAGAAAAACTTTGAAAATAACCATAATGACGCAGTCTCCATGCTACAATAATAATGATAAAAGCATGCACATACACTGTGTGTGTGTGTGTGTGTGTGTGTGTGTGTGTGTGTGTGTGTGTGTGTGTGTGTGTGTGTAGACAAATCAAATTTTATTTGTCACATACACATACATACAGAGTACGCCATGCAGTGAAATGCTTTTTAGGTCTGTCCGGTATTCTAGCATAAAAGGAGTGGAATTAAGGATAAAAATAAAACCAAAAGGAGGTAGATAAATAAAAAGTATAAACTATATAAAAACTATATAAAATATGAAAATATATGTGAAAAATATATGTATATACATAAATGCGTATGGTTTTAATAATTGTCCTTAAAGTGTCCATGTGCAGTATGGTGTGTATAGAGTGCATAAAGTGGCACTGGGCTGTGCAAGTCCAGAGTTAAAGTGACAGTCCAGAGTTAAAGTGTCAGTGCAAAAAAAGGTTGTGCAGAAACAAATCCGGTTCCCTGCCCATTTTCTCTCCATCTATCCATTTGGGTAACTGTCCAGTCTCGGTATCCCCTCCTCTTATCTGCTCCAAGGCGATCCAGTTGAGCTAAATAAAATAAGCTTTATTCTTCACAAATATGTTTTTATCCATTTATGCATCCACATTTATTTTCACACCGAGTAGTAAGTTCAAAAGCTATGACTAGACAATAAAATGTACGAAAAATTTTGTACATAAAATTTATTTAATTATTTTTTTTAGTGACTGTAATCCTGCTTCACTTTACAGTCGAAATCTTGACTTCATCATTTCAGGTGATGCTTCATTCAAGAAAGTTTGATCCAGAAATGCACACTAGCGCCATCTGCCTGTCATTTTACTGGACGAGTCTGTGTGTCGGCAACAGAACAGACACTCCCAAAGTGCTGGCAACGTCGTTCTGGTAAATACAGAGGGAGAAAAATCATACACACATATACACACACTATGACACTATAGAACACAGTTAACAATGAAATTGGAGATATAGCTCAGACAACAATTAATTAGATTAAAAATACATGAAAATCATTTTATATCAAAATAAAAGGTACCGATATTTATTTAATGTATAGGTTCAAAATTTACAGATAGAAAACAAGTCAGATCAAAGGACATAGGATTTCATCTTTAGGGGTTTTAGCCCTCAGTGAGAATTTAAAACAAGAAGAGTTTTATATTATATATTATATGATTACATAGTAAGCCAAAAGTTAACAGTGGACAGTGTGTCCAATGAATGCAGTCATTAATAAAAAATATTCACAAGATAAAGACCGAATCAATAAATGTTATTTTTATTTAGTATTGAATGGATTGTTTGCATTAATATTTTGTTTGTGCTATCAACTCTGGTAATAAGAATAGGGAAATTCCACTGCTTCTGGTTGCCGTCTTCGCGGTTTTCCGCCGATTAGCGTTATAGATAAATGCCTCCAGCTCTGACTGCGCGTGCACGCTGCGCGTGCCTGTGCTTCACCGTTCAAATAAAGCAGACAGCTGATGACGCACTTTTGAAAGACTACAGTACAACGCACGCGCGTAAAAGCAAAGTAAAAAAATGGCTCTTGGATCAAACCGATAAATAATTTTCTTTCCCATCGACGACATGTCCTGCATTTGAACTTAAATCATAAGAGTCTTAAAACACTCTTTACTAGCACTCAATTGTTTTAACGTTTTCACCACTTTTTTTTAACAACACAGTAATCAACATCTTAGCTCTTGCACTGTGGTCCACTAGGGGGTGCTATCCGCTTGTACTATCTCAAACTGTAATGATGAGATATAATACGTCATAGATATAATAATCATTTTTGCTGTTATCGGTCCAATACCAATGCCGTATCTTATTATAATCTATGTAAATATGTATTATGTACCAATTTATGTACATAATTATATAGCATTTTATACTAATGTCAATGTATAAGGCTTAACATTTAAATCTATAACTGTATTTGTGTGTGTGTGTGTGTGTGTGTGTGTGTGTGTGTGTGTGTGTGTGTGTGTGTGTGTATGTGTACCATGTGCTTGACTACACTTAGCGAGTAAGGGATGCCATCCAGCTCCCGGCAGGTCTGGTTATGTTTCTTCTCCGGGTCTCCTGGGACCAGTACTGGCTTCTGTGTATTCGCCTGAAAAGGAAAATTATTGAACTCTGTATAAACTACAACATTATGTTTGTTTGCCATTGCTTACATTTCCCTCTGATTAGAGGAGATACAAACACTCACTGGCTCAAGGTTCCTGTGTAGAGACAGCAAATCAGACATTCTGTCATTGAATCCATCAGCAAAGAATTCTGGATTTAATGCCACAAAGCACTGACCCTAGAACACAGGGAAGATTGTAATAGGGTTATGTTATGATGTAATGTATGCATGTGTGTGTGAGATGGTAAATACCAGGTTTGCTCTTCTGTCAGTTATTCTCCATGTGCGTATATGTTTGCTGTAGTTTGAGCCAGCGAGAATCCCACAGAACACCTCCACCATTAGTCCGAGTCCATAACCCTTGTAACCTCCTAACACACAGATGGAGATGACATGAAACTTTATACTGTATATTTATCATTCAACAAAACACTTTTGTCAATTTATGTAACCTGGCAAAAAGTCTAACAGGAAAGAAGTGTAGAACAGTCAGATCCAGTATAAGGAATAAAATTATTTGGAGCATGCAAGATTTGAATGCAATTGAGTTAATTTGCCTCAAAGTGTGTTATTCATCTAGGCAACAACAATTTGCCAATGGTTTCAAGATTTCAAAAGACTCATGAACCTCTTAAATTACCAAAGTTAAGATACATTAATATGCAGCGTGTCTTGTTACAGACAAAGCAGAAAAGCCCTCAGTCCAGAAATTTCTCCACAAAACTTACTTTTAAAGCACTGAGAATACTTCCATATATGTTAGATAAACATTGTTTCACGGAAAATGTCACCATATAAATGAGCTTGGTTTGTGTATTACTCCAGTAATGACAGAGACGACTCTTGGTTGCTGTAGGCTTTTGATGTCAAATTGGGCATTATAGAGGCTCATAGAGCAGGAAGTGGTGGGACAAGACTAAAATAGAGACCTGTTGTCTCACTGCCACCCACAGGTACCAGGCCTCCTCCGGATAGCACTGCAGTAGGGTCTGAACTGGGAACACCATTGGCATCACAACCCCAACCTTCTGGGATAGACTGGCCATTACGTGCATGAAGCTCCACCTGAGACATAGATAGATAGATAGATAGATAGATAGATAGATAGATAGATAGATAGATAGATAGATAGATAGATAGATAGATAGATAGATAGATAGATAGATAGATAGATAGATAGATAGATAGATAGAGAGAGAGAGAGAGAGAGAGAGAGAGAGAGAGAGAAGAATTTCTCAGTAAGAAGAGAAAGAGTTTATTACTTTTATCTGTTAGTCGTGTGAACGTGTGTTTGTGCCTACCTTTCCGAGAGCAACAGCTGAGGTTGCCATGTCCAGCTCAAAGCTATCCCCATCATTAGCAGGAGCTGCTACACTAATAGGGTTTGTCCCTAATGTGCACTTCACAGAAAACACACACAGAGGAGGAAAAATAGAGAAAAAATAAATTAGTACAAGGTTTGTTTATTTTCGTCTTGATTTGTCATGCTACCTCGTATGCCTTCTTCATCACACAAAATGGCCTAAAATATTGCATTGACATTGGATTAAATCAAATGTATATATTCAGACTCTCCTTTTGTCATGAATTCAAGTGATATCTGAAGTTGCGTGTGATATTTTTACGAGTTTATTTACATCCGTGTTACTGTAAAATTAGTTCTATTTCAGTACAGATTCATTTTATCAGCTTTCAGTTATCCTTCCTATTCATCAGATGTCTACAATATTCTGGGTATATGTTGCAGTTTTTTTTTAAACTCCTGAAATAGAATACAAAGCTGTTGTGCTGTGTAGACTTGCCTTGTTTATGTCATGTCAGAGCTACATAGTCAATAAGAGAAGATATTGATAATACAGAGATATTTGATGGATGTTAAGTGACAAATACGAACCTCTTTACCTCGTGTAGGAACCACCAGGGGAGAGGTATTAGTGTAGCACATGCCCTAAACACCACAAAAGAGAAATGGGAGTCAAGAACATAATTTAATAACAATGTTTTAAATCCCTTCAGGAGATTTATCTTTACACTGTATACAGTACGCGATGAATAAAGACAACTGGGACAAATTTTAACTTGACATATTACCGTAGCGTAGCCTAAAGATGTAAAAAAAATGTAACTGTTTTAATTAGATGCGAAATATTTGGAGACATTCAGTTTAGGTACAGTGAGTATTAAAGCATTCAGTTTTGACGTGATGTTTGAGAAGCACATTTCTCAGAATTTTACTGATTTTTTTTATAATAGATGTAATAGATGATTGTGTGTAAGCTTGGTATATATATATCTTGATGTCCTTATAAAGATGGACGGAGAAACGTTTAGACATTTAGACATACATGCCAAATTCTCTCTCTCTCTCTCTCTCTCTCTCTCTCTCTCTCTCTCTCTCTCTCTCTCTCTCTCTCTCTCTCTCTCTCTCTCTCTCTCTCTCTCTCTCTCTCACACACACACACACACACACACACACACACACACACACACACACACACACACACACTCACACACACACACACACACACACACACACACACACACACACACACACACACACACACACACACACACACACACACATTCATGTGGAACTCACAATCATGTTCTTTTGCAGTGCTTGTTTGGAATAATAACCAGCAATTCCATAATGGTTGGACGCTGAACAAAAATAAATGAAATATTTAAAAAAAAAAAAGTAAAAAATAAAAACAAACAACATCAAAAACAAAAAACAAGAAGAAAACATAATGAGATAGACTGATTAAACATGTTCTGTTTGACACATTCTTACACATTCTCAGTTATAAACAGCAACTATGTCATATATCCTGACAGATTTCACTGTAAATAATTAAATTCACAATATGTGGTGTATTGGACTTGCTGTAAGCCACGACCCAGCCGATGCCCACATCTTGTGCTTTCTTCAGAGCTAAACTCATGCTGAAGTTTCCCACAACTGGACCCAGGAGGTTTTTCCCGTTCACAAGTGCTGTAGCCACTGACTCCTTTTCCACCACCGGCTCACCCTCCTTCGCACAGATTCCTGCCTTAGTCTCCTTTACATATAAATCTGGTGCATAAACCCTAGTATTAGTATCATTTCTATGGGGAACATTTGCAATAAAAATAATAGTTCTGCTCATATCAACGATAGTCTGTAGTAGTAGGTAAACACTATTATAATATTCAAGAGGTTTCATTAGTACTGTTTGTCTTTTAAAAACAAATAATTGAAATTGACATGTTAAATAAATAATTTAAATTGACATGTTGATTTTATAGCAAGTGGATATTCTAACATTTAAAAAGTATCTCCTACTCCGAGGTTACAACAAAGCAAATATGAGACTATTGAACCTTATTAAATTGCTGGACAATTTGTTTTCACTCTTTTCAAGCTTTTCCTATTTCAAGTCCTACCTGCAGATAATTTTGCAATTTTTACGAAT
The DNA here is from genome assembly GCF_022655615.1 of Tachysurus fulvidraco. Taxonomy (NCBI): domain Eukaryota; kingdom Metazoa; phylum Chordata; class Actinopteri; order Siluriformes; family Bagridae; genus Tachysurus; species Tachysurus fulvidraco. The sequence goes on from NC_062527.1 coordinate 6,135,530, forward strand.
GAATTTCTATATAGAACAAACGTTCTGCCAGTAGAATAAGAAAATGTAAACACTAAAATAAGTAAAAATGTCTAGAAATAAGTTTACTACTTATTTAGTTTATTCTAAAATAAAATAATAGTAATACATAATACTTTACTATAAATCATGAATAAAAATGACAATCATTTAAAAAAAATCATAAAATTATTTGATTTTTTTTTTAATTTCTGACTCTATGGAAGATATTTTTACTTTCTAAGATGATTTTTTTGCAATGCATTTATAATTTTTGGAAGGAATCTCCAGTGCTTTGTAGCAGTCAGATGTAAACTGTTTCTTTTCACACGATGGAAAATTAAACTGGTCTGAAACTGGAGAACCTGAGAAAAAATGCACACAGGGTGGAGGTGGGAATCAAACCCCCAACTCTTTTTTTTTAAGATGAGACAAAAGCAAAAAAAGAGAGGCCAGCAGAGAACTGTGGAGAACTAAATAGTTTTACAGATCTACAAAACTAAATGCTAGTATAAAAAATGATATTCTTTGTTAGTGCAGAAATTAATATTGTTGGCAAACTTATGTGGAAGAAAACTATGCAAAATAAGTAAAGTAACCAACTTTATGTAGTATTGCACTTAGAAATGAGCAGAGAAAGTGGTGTTTAATGGAATGGGATTTACATACACACCCATGCGGTTGAGTCCGTGGCTGTAATGGCCGCGCAAGTCTCCCTCCACCAGCACATCTGCAAGGCTGCTGGCATGACTGGCTTTAGTGCCAACTGCCAGCATACACTGCTTTATAAATTCTCTAACCTCCGTCTGTACCAGCAGGCATCTGTAGAATGCACATATTAATTAAAAAAATATTAAATTAAATTAATTATATAAAGCAAGGCAGTAAAAACCAATACATTCATCCATCCAGTTTTTTGTGCCACTTATGCTATTCAGTGTCACAGGAAGCATGGACTCAGGTGTTGCAGGCCGGGTGTGAACTCTGTACAGGGCACAATCACACACACACACACAAACACACACACACACACACACACACACACACACACACACACACACACACACACACACACACACACACACACACACACACACACACAAACACACACACACACACACACACACACACACACACACACACACACACACACACACACACACACACACACACACACACACACACACACACTATGCATTTGTTTGTCCTGGAGGAGGAAATGCGAGGAGTACTGCGAGGAAACAATGAAGCATGGGGACAGACATTTACAGCATTTTTTGCATTTACAGCATTTAACAGACACCTTTATCCAAAGTGACTTACATTATCTCATCTTTATACAACTGAGCAATTGAGGGATAAGGGCCCTGCTCAGGGGCCCATCAGTGGCAGCTTGGTGGACCGGGGATCGAACTCACAACCTTCTGATCGATAGGCTCAATCCCTAGTGGTGCTGAAGACTCTCTTTAATACCTCAGTGTAGGAGTCTACACTTCATTAGAGTCAGCACTATGATCGGTAAAAACCTCTCTCTCTCTCTCTCTCTCTCTCTCTCTCTCTCTCTCTCTCTCTCTCTCTCTCTCTCTCTCTCTCTACCACTCCCATGATTTTTTTTTTTTGTCCAGCTGCAAACCTCTAGTCTCAAACAGATTGATCTTTCTATTCGTCCAACCCCAACTCAAGCAACTTTATTTGGTCCAAATGATTTGATTTGATTTGATTTTTGTTTCTATTAGTCTATCATATTAGACATATTATCTATAAGAAACAATAAGTATACAATAGCATTAAAGATTATATTTCTTTTCTTTCGCGGTTTCGTGGCCATGGTGGACAAGTTGAGCGTAGGCTGCAGGCAGAGAACAGGTTGAACTGGAAGGAAATGCGTGATGATTATGGCAAGTCTACATTTGTCTGCTTTGTGTTTTCTTTCAGGTAATTATATGAGAGAGAGAGAGAGAGAGAGAGAGAGAGAGAGAGAGAGAGAGAGAGAGAGAGAGAGAGAGAGAGAGAGAGAGGCAGAGGCTGACTGGGTGGAGTTTGCACATTGCTCACACATGCACAGTGTCACAGTGAACTTGAATTAGGAGGAATCCATGAGATATTGCAATGCCATTTTTGAAAAGCACACTGAAAAGCACGGTCGAGAAAATGAAGTGAACATCAGCAGCATTTGAGGTCCCTGACATTTGCCGGAGAAGGGCAGAACAGGAAAAAGGATTTAAGGCTGTGAACCTGAACAGCAGTGTGGATCCCGTGCTACCATCAGGAGTCAAGTGGCACTTCTCTTTTTACTCTCTCTTGCTCTTTCCCCCCTCCTTTCCTTTTCCCCCTCCGGTTGCAGTTCCCTAGACTCAGGGTGCCAAGGCACCTCGGGATAAGTGGGTGGTATGGGGATGAGTGGCTGAATCCAGTATCACAGCTGTATACTGCCACCCCTACCGTTTACCCAAACCACAAATGTAATTTGGGATGAAATCAAAGCTATGGGAGTAATCAAGGACTTCCACAGTGATTGGAGCAGGCTGTCGTCTTGATGCTCAAGGCAGACAGGTCGGTCTGTTTTTGTGTAGACTTTAGTCAATCCATTGTCTATATTTGACTCGTAACATTAATTAACTGCTCCAGTTAGACATGGCTTGCTTTTATTCAACACCGGATTTAAACAAGGGGTATTAGCAGATTTACTTGACTCCAGACTTTGGCAGCAGGTTAGATGGCTCCCCATCAGTTGGGTGGTGGGATTATATGGCACCAGGGACATGGTCGAGTGTCTGTTGTGGACAGACATTAGGTGGTTGAACCCCTTGGTAATTAATGTGTGATACTTGTCATGTGTCAGAAAAATAAATAGGCAGAAATGACTCCAGAAATGATGGCAAAAGTTTGCACAACACACACACACACACACACACACACACACACACACACACACACACACACACACACACACACACACACCTAGAGCATGATCTTGAACTTGTTTTGTCCATGAATGAGATGGAAGCTGTGAAATATTGAGACAGCATTTCTGTTAAGGAAAAGTGTGTTGATATGACTGTATTAAAAGGTTTCATCATCTAAATTCATGTCTTTGTGACCTATACATGATAGACGTCCCCTCTCACACACTCTCTAACAAAGCAATAGACACTTCAGTAGGAATCTTTGACTCATAGAGAAAACTGGCATAGAAACAGGCAGCTCATGATGGAACATGTTAAAGGAGAGATTTTCTGGTGGCTATTATTTATATTGTGAGGAGACGCTACCAATTTTACAGCTATGACAAAGAGTTAACTTTTTATAAGATCTGTCATGCAAATATCTAAAAAAAAAAGGCAGCACGGTGAACGTTGATGTTTAGCCTGAAAGGTTACATTCCATAAAGTGTACCTAAGAAAAGTGCCCTTGACTTGAACAGCAATATTTTGCAGAACAGATAACCATGTTCTCAAGATTGAGAAAATATTATAGGCAGAAACAGTATTTCAGATAGGTGTGTGGTCTTGATATAAGCTATGTGCAAACTTTATTGAACAGTACTGTGCTTGTTACATTTTAAATAAACATATAAATCTCTTGCTCTCATGGCCCATAAACTGAAAAAAATACAGTCCAGTATTTGGTTCTAAGTACAAGCATATGGCTGTACCATATCATCTGTGCTTTTACAAGCTATTATAGGACCTGGGTGGGATCTGAGAAACACCCAGAAAGCTTCATTTGATGAGTAAAACCATTTATCATTACCAGCACAAATCTTCTGACCATTTAGTGGAGAAGATTATACCTTAAGCTCAAAACAGCACTGAGGTTCACTCTGTAGTCATGTACCGTAGATGTTAATTTGAGCTTGAGAGCGGGTACATGGACTGTGTGATCCACCCAAATACCTTAAAGCACCAACAGTGCAGTGAAACAACATGCCTACTAATTTCCAAATGCAAAGCTACCACAATTGGTGTATGTATATAGCATTTACATACATATTTAAATATTACATCATTTGTTGTAGTCTACACTGCTTTTTTAAAAATTTCAATTTTCAGCACAGAAATTCTTATTTTTAAAAAAAAAAAAAAAGTAAAGCCTACCTGGTGAGGCTCATGATAGCAAACACGGTTGTGACGTGTGACCCTCTCTAATGAAAATGCACCGTTTTGAATTCTAGAATTTGTGTCACTTCCTGATCGCATTGAAAAAACTCAGTGAGTCAAGATTAATAAAGTGAATGGAGGGGTGGAGCTTGGTGAAAACCAGCATTGTGTAGTCAGGCAGGTATTCACATAACACCTGGTTTATCTGGCTCTCATTGCTTTTGGCATTCATAACAGTGTAAAATATTGCCAAGGCAACAGTAACCGCTGGACGATTGGGCATAGCATGGACAATGTCTCGCCAACACAACCTCTGACCTGTTACTCCTTTCCACTTCATGCAGATTTAATACTCTTCACTGATCTTAAACAATACCTTAGACAATGACACATCTTAGTGTTCTAGAACAATGCATATCTAATGGAAAAACAATTTATACACTAAACTGTGTAAAGGGAAAGATGGTGTGGGTCCAGGTTTTCATTCCAAGCAGCCACACCTGAGCTTATTGAAAGCTGAGATCAATGGATTTAACTGTTGGAATCAGAATCAGAATCAATTTTATTGCCAGGTACTAGGGTCTACATATACAGGAATTTGTCTTGGTGTGTTGGTGCATTGTAATAATAGAGAAGAAGCATAAATATAAGAAACAAAGGTGTATAAACATATAGATTTACAATAAAAACAATATCAGTTGTGGAAACTGCTTGATTGGTATGAAAATCTGCACCCACATTGGCCCATTACAGATAAGATTCAATACCTCTGGTATAAGACCTTTTCCAAGCATAATACCTGGCTGCTCTCTCTGTCATTTGTATCCTTCTTTAGAAAAAATGGGCAAGCTCTGTCTGACTAAATTGTGACCATTGGTACATAGCAATTTTCAGGCCTTGCCTGAGATTCTCAGTTGGATTAAAGTCTGGGTTTTGTCTGAGCTTTTCTAACACAAATACATTCTTAGTTTTGAATCTCTCCACTGTTGCTTTAGATTTGGAGATTTGGAGGATTTGAAGTCTTTTTGCTTCACTCTCAATGTCTCTTGAAGACTGGAACAGATTGACGGATTTTAAGAAGTAAAATGTACTGAACTTCATTCCACCTATCATGTCCTCAACCTTGACCAGTTTCCCAGTTTCTCCAGCTGATGAAAAGCATCCCCACAACATTGTGCTACCTTCACCATGCTTTATAGTGAGGAATGGTCTTCTCAGGGTGATGAGCTGGAATTAAATTTTATTATGTATGAATTTTGTATGAATCTTTGCCAGAACTTTGTCCTGGAATTTTTTATTATTTTTATGATGATCTATATTTAGGTATCTTCTCTAACAAACACTGGGGTCTTCTCAAAACAGTTGTATTTACAAAATATATAAAAATATATATGCTTACAAAGCATGCAGGGTATTAAAGGGGTATAAATAACATTCAAAGCATTAGATGCATCTCCTCAATTTTATTAAAGGACAAGACAAAACCTTAACACAGGGGCTTCTGTGAACTGCTTCCAAAAGAGAGCAAAGTTTTTGAATGATCTAGTCAAAGCCCAGTCCTGAATCAACTAAAAATCACTGGGTTGACCTGAAGTATGCTGTGCATAGGAGAAAGCTCTCACAATTTGATGGACTACACCTCAAGTGACAACTATTAAACTCCTGAAATTTGCAGATGATACTATGCTCATCTGACTCATCTAAGATGGAAATGAGTCTGCATCCCCAGCAGGAGGTGGAGCGGCTGGTGCTATGGTGCAGTCAGAACAGCCTAGAGTTAAACACCCACAAAACTTTGGAGATGATAGTGGACTTTAGGAAAGACCCCTCAACACTACTCCCCCTCACAATATCCAACAGCCCTGTGTCATCTGTGCAGTCCTTCAAGTTTCTGGGCACTACTATTTCCCAAGACATGAAATGGTTGTGCAACCTACAGTAAACTCCCATTCTCAAAAAGGCCCAGCAGAGGATGTACTTTCTATGCCAATTAAAGAAGTACGGTCTGCCACAGGAGCTGTTGATGCTGTTCTACACTGTAGTCATTGAATCTGTCCTTTACACAGTTAAACCATCAGAAAAAAATAATTGGTGCTTCCCTGCCCACTCCCCAGGATTTGTACCATACAAGAACCACAAACCGGGCAGGAAAAATCACTACTGACCCTTCACACCCCGGACACAACCTCTTTCAGCTCCTCCTGTGCTTTGCTTACCAAAACTGCCAGACACAGGAACAGTTTCTTTCCCCAGGCAATTACCCTGATTAACAACTCACCATAATTATATTCCCTGCTTCATATCTATAAGCACTATTATCAGAACTGTCAATCATCACATCATCTACACACACTACTGCAACTGTATATTGTAAAAAGCATAATATTGCACAATACTGTTATTTGCACTACCATCACTTCTCACACTTTATGTACATAACTGATCTGTCATATACTTTGTATTCCTATTTAATACTCGTACTGTCTATATTGTCTGACATTGTCGGTATTGTCTTGTTTTGTATAGTCCAAGCTAAATGTATAGTATAGTATTATGTATGTATGTACAGTCACAAACAGCTGCATTTTTAAAGACGTGAAAGCGTGACCCCCGCCAGACACCCCCCACCCCCGAAAATTACATAAATACATAAAATAAAATACAATAAAATAAACTAATGGGGAGTTTTTTAATTTCCATTTATTAATTTGTGTGTGTGTGTGTGTGTGTGTGTGTGTGTGTGTGTGTGTGTGTGTGTGTGAGAGAGAGTGAGAGAGAGAGAGAGAGAGAGAGAGAGAGAGAGAGAGAGAGAGAGAGAGAGAGAGAGAGAGAGAGAGAGAGAGAGAGAGAGAGAGACTATGACTGGTGTTGTTTATTGTATGCCTTTTTACACTCCTTTATCATTTTTATAATGTTGCTCCCATTTAAAACAGTTCGGCTCAAGCCCAGCCATTTTTAGGGTCATGATTGTTTCGGTTTGACCATCGAAAATATCCTCGCTAATAAATGTTTTTTTAAATTGGTTGTTGCGTTAAATCTTACCCATATACTATAGTGCTATTTTCTGATTGGCTATTGTGTAGCCTCCTTTTTTTTTGATTGGCTGATAAGTGTCAGGCTCAACTAAGAACTGAGACGCGCTTGATTCCTGCCCGGTTCCATAGAGACAGCGGTGCGGACTGATACATTTTGGGCGCTGCGGCTTATTAAATATATGATAAATAGTCAAAAAGTTTTTCTGCGTGAGAAATACAATGTGTGGCGGGAGAGCGTGACAAAAGACCGAAATGCGTGACTGTCACTCTCAATGCGTGACATTTGACAACCCTGCAGCTGGAACCAAATTCCTTGTGTGTCAACTAACATGGCCAATAAACCTGATTCTGGAAAAATATTGGCAAGTCAAGCTGTGGCTGTGGCACACTGACAGACTAGAAAGGGGGGCTTTAACAATGTATTTGTTTAGGGGTGTGTATACTTATGTAACCAGGTGATTGTAACTTTTCTATTTTTTCCTTGATATATATATATATATATATATATATATATATATATATATATATATATATTCATTGTGATTTTACATTTGTCATTTTACATCTCGGTTTTATTTTTTAATTTATCCATACTATATTGAGGTCACATGACACCTGAGTTGCCCCAGCCCCCCTAATCCCCCAGACCTAAAAACTGCACCACAAACCTTCTAGATTATTGTGGATTCTTGATATATAATTTAACTTAATTACATTTTTGTTCAAGGTGATAAATTTTTACCTACAGGAAAGGCACTGTATGATATGTTTTTAAATCATATAAGGGTCAGATGCAGCTTTACAGCAGCAACTGTGTGTATTTTAGGACAGAGATGAATATGAGAGTATATGTGTTTTCTCCTCTTTAATCAGTCCTCCCACATCTGTCTCTACTCTTTTAGCCAGCAGAAATAGAGCGGCCAGTGAGCACTGGCAGTCAGGTCTGTCATTTAGATCATATAAATACCAGAGAGAAGAGTGGTCAGCAGTAGAACCCAACAGGGCAGGGCAGCCCACAGCACATAAACACCACAGTATTACAGAGCAGACCACACTTGGCTATGCCTGAACTGCATTACCCTGTGCCTTAATAACATAAAGATAAACAAAAAGGAAAACCTCTCATCTTTACTTAAAGATATTAAATATGGCAGGACTGGGATACAAATCTGCCATGATTCCTTAAATCCTTGTGCTATAGGCTGATATTGTGCTGATATATTTTCATACACACACAAACACACACACACACTCACACACACACACACACACACACACACACACACACACACACACACACACACACACACACACACACACACACACACACACACACACACACACACACAGAAGACCCTGTGGAGATCAGTCCACCCATTTATGAGTCTCATACTTGATAAATTAAAATTTACCCAAAACGGAAAAAAAGATAAAAGTTACTCATGACGTTAAATAGTTTATTCCAGTAATGTCACATTAACTTCAAATAAGCAATGATATGGATATTTCTCATTTACCATACAATAATCTGGAAAACAAATTATATAATAATAAAAACAATAATACAATAACTCACTAGTAAGAAGATAAAAAAGTTTTATGAGTCACAGAGGGTCATAAGTCCATGGATAGCTATTGTTCATTGATGGGAGCGTTTTTTGTTTTTTTTTGCTAGTTGTTTCCTTCGCTGTCTACCTGCCAAAGAGCTTCATGAAATTCTGGTAGCCGTCTTCACCAAAGAAGTCGAAACTACCCTGCAAGCTGCCAAGGTGGACGAGAAGCAGTCCGAGAAGCCCAAGGAAAAGCAGCGGCACCAGAAGGTTCCAGCCAGATGCCAGGATATTGTACCACTTCGCCTTGTCAGAGCACTCCTGAGCAGCACGCATGTCTCCCAGGGTCTTCTGGTCTCGGGCCTGAGAGTTGTGATTTGAATTGGAGCACATACGGCATGCACACACACACACACACACACACAAAAACAAAAAGCAAATTTAATGCAGACTCAAATTCATGGTTTGGTCTGGTTCTCTGGTTTGCCCTTTATAGAATGATTGCATTGTCCAGCCAAACCATAAGGAGAAACAAAAACACACACACAGAGAGAGAGAGAGAGAGAGAGAGAGAGAGAGAGAGAGAGAGAGAGAGAGAGAGAGACAGAGAGAGCGAGAGCGAGAGCGAGAGCGAGAGATGTTTCCAGTACTGTAATCCTAGAGAATGTCTATGCTATTAGCTACCTACTAATTACACTCCAGTTATAAACATAAGTGTCTCTAAGTTCAGAATAACTACTGCATCCTCTCTCTCTCTCTCTCTCTCTCTCTCTCTCTCTCTCACACACACACACACACACACACACACACACACACACACACACACACACACACACACACACACACACACACACACACACAATCCTGTGCAGCACCCTTGATATTTTTGAACTGTTTTTAAATCAGAGCACCAGCACAGTTTACTCAGCTTGCTAGAAACCCCAAACCACACAAATTTAAAAAGTTTAAAAAAAAAGCAGTTATTCACATAATGTTTGCTTTCTCATTTTCCTTAAATTGAGTTACCTAAAAAGAGAAATGGTGATAGAAAAAAAAGCAAAAATAAAGAATAGACGCCTTTACTCACCTTGATGGAATAAATAAGGGCCATGAAGCCGAGACAGCAGAAATTGACGTACAAGGTGTTACAGAGGGACCAGACCAGGTAGTCATTGAGAGGTTTTTTGGTCACAGGGCCCATGTTCACCACCGTGGAGCCGACCGGCTTGCGTGAGGACTTGCAGTTTGTGAGTGGAGTACAGTCAGACGAATAGCTGTATGTAGCGTTGTCCATCCTGCTGCTGGGATGTGAGGACCTGAACCTGCTGTAGTGCTGATTCTGCTGAGGCCCTGGAACCTGTGACTCTAACTTATATTCTCACCATGGAGGGGTGGTGACTTAATGTGTGTGTTTGTGTGTGTGTGTGTGTGTGTGTGTGTGTGTGAGTGTGTGTGTGTGTGAGAGAGAGAGAGAGAGAGTAAGAGAGAGAGAGAGAGAGAGAGAGAGAGAGAGAGAGGCCTGTTATTATGTGTGATGGGCACTATGCAAGATCAACTTCCATAACTATCTACCATAGATACACACGACAGCTGCATTAATGTTATGTCTCTCCTACTAAGAAGTACAAGCCTTTCGATGACTGAAGAAATGTCTACAAGATAATTATGTACATAGAAGGTTAAATTTATCGCAACAATAAAATTTAAGGAAGGAATTTAAGGCAGTTTGAACGTCAGTAGTCACTGCCCCCTACTGGAGAAACTACACTTTTCGACATTGTTTCATCAAGCTTGACTTAGAAACAGCCAGATGACCAGTGCTGAGCAAATATTATGACAATGTTTGACCATTTGCTGCTCAAACTTGAGGGTGTAGTGATATGTAGAAAGCTATGAAATTGCCCTCTATTTTGATGAGGGAAGCGCCTCTCATCAAAATAGAGGGCAATTTCATAGCTTTGGCAAGCATGGCACTTTGGGTGTTGTATGATAATAGAGAGCCACACTGGAGGGAGATATCACAGTCCTACCATACCATTGGCTTGATGTTCTTCCCTTAAAAGGCTTGTAATAATTCTTTAACTTACTGTTAATTAACAATTTTTATATCAAGGACAGTCGATAAAAGAATTTTACTGCATGTCGTACTGTGTAGAATAGTGTATGTGCTAAACAGATCTGAAACTTGACTTCAGTTACTTCAGAAAAGCAACTGATGCTCACTCCTCAATCTGGGAATAGTTTTAAGGACTTTTAAGTTTGAACAGTTGTCCTATTTAAAGGAGTTAATAGAATCATAATAAACTCTTTTCTTATATTTATATAAAAATAATTTTATACCTGCATCACCTACATTATTTATATTTCTATATCTTGCAGTTTAAAGACTGGGTAAAAAAAAAATCACAAAAAAATAAAAAAATTCACCCTCATGTATGTTAACCAAAATTCTTACACTGGCAATGCTTGTTGCTGCGAGAGAGAGAGAGAGAGAGAGAGAGAGAGAGAGAGAGAGAGAGAGAGAGAGAGAGAGAGAGAGAGAGATTAAAAATAAATACCAATTCCGTTTTCTTCTTATTAAAAGCACACTGTAAAATACAAAAAATAAAAGCATTGCCAATAAATGAAATTAGGTGGGTGAAAAGTCTCTCTTGCAGTCTGTACCTTCTTTAAATTGGTAAAAAATTAAACATTTACTAAAACGAGATCAATAATGAAAAACATTGTAACATGGTCAGTCCAGGAACAAATGTACTGTAACAAGCCAACAGTATAACATCATTGAGGAAACATAAGTACCACCTCTTGAACCTTACTTCAAGTTAATACTTACAAAGGAAGTTTATTTTTCAAGACATGGACCTTGTTTGACAGCTTGTTCGCATCTAGCTCCATAAAAAGCTTTTGAAATGTTTCAAATGTGTATCTCAAGTCTTGCATGTAGGCCAAGTTTAATGCATAAATTAGACCAAGCATCATAGAACACACACTGGCAACATTGTTTAGGTTATCAAGTTTTTTGATGCCTACAATTATGATGCCAACATCTTGGTATGAGACTGTGGCATTTGCCCCTTTTGATGACGTAGAATCCTAGGGTGGTGTTGCGAATCAAGGTTTAGGCTTCATAATGTTCAACATACTAAAAAATTCAAGTAAAAATATGTTCACCTTCTTTTCACTAAGCTGGCTTATAGAGGGTTTTGCATTTGAACTCAGATATATGCCAAGCTTTAGATGCCGAAAAGAAAAAAAGATCATTCAGCCATTATTTATCTTACCTCAACCATTATTACCTTTAGCATTTTAAAGGCTGTGTGCACGATGTTTGAAAGCCAATGTTGACATTTGAAATCACTAAAACAAACACGCCCCTAACCCAAATGGGTGTCACCCCTGTTTTGATAGCTCCGCCTCGCACATACATACTCAACCCAGCAACTATTATGGCGGAACCTGCTGGGGCAGCTGGCCGAGGGGATATTTTTATTAATAAATGACTCAATGAGTAAGACTATGGTAATACAGGTCAAATGTGTTTTTGTAGTACTGTGTGTTGTACCATGAAAGGTTTAGCTCCGTTTCACGTGGAAGATGACGTTCAACACCTAAAACCCAAGGCAGAGGTAAGGGCAGTGCACTGAACACTCTCTCCACCGCATATTGAGAAGACACACCCCTTTCTACTCATTAGCTACATGTTTGTTTTGTTAGTCGGTCCGACTCAATTTTCTGAAGCATTTTTGAAACATCGTGCGACCCGCCTTTAAAGAGGGCTGGCCATCTGTTCTTAAATTCACCAATGAAACGCAAATCTTCGACCACTTCATGCTAACCCTGGCCATCTGTTTACACATAAATGCGGAAAATGCTACTAATTAGCAATTGAAAAAAAAAAGTCATTTGTCTTTTTATGGGATAATTTATATTATATCAAAGTGCAAAAAGTGGAAAATATTACATAGAAACAAAAACGGAATGCAGAGTGACTAATAATACCAGGGCTATCAAGTATTACGCATTAAGCATGACAGTCACTCATTTCGGTCTTTTGTCACGCTCTCCTGCTACACATTGTATTTCTCATGCAGAAAAACATTTTTATTTATTTGATATTATTTTTACTATTTCTCATATATTTAATATGCCGCAGCGCCCAAAATGTATCTGTCCGCACCGCTGTCTCTATGGAACCGGGCAGGAATCAAATGCGTCTCCCCTGGAGTTCTTAGTCGAGCCTGCCACTTGTCAGCCAATCAAAAAAAAAAAAGGCTACACAATAGCCAATCAGAAAATAGCACTATTGTATCTGGGTACAATTTAACGCAACAACCAATGAAAAAAAGCATATCAATGGAAAACCACTGGAGCTGCGAGCATCACTTTGAGCACAGAGTAAGTCATGATCTTCTGTTTTAATGTTACAACAAATTCACAACTTGTGTATTATATGTCACTCTCGCCTGACTTCAAAACTTGAGAGCCCGGATTAAAAAAAGTAAATTACACACGTGAAATACATCTGGAAATTATATAATCTGTAATTCATAATTCTAATCTTTGAAAATCTCAATATAAATGCAAGTATGTAAAGTATCTTAACGGTGTCTCCACATAAACACAAAACAGGCAGGGTCTCCGATGTTTGATAAATGCTTTTGAAAACTGCGTTGTGTCAACAAACTCTACAAAAATCAAAACAAACGTGTAGCCAATGAGCAGAAAGGGGCGTGTCTTGTCAATATGGGCAGAGAGAGTGTTCAGTGTCCATGTGTGACATTAGCAGAAAGCGGTTTTAACATTGACATGGAGGATAAAAACAAAGAAAGAAAGCAAAGAAAGGCTTATGATAAGGCAAGAAGTAGGACGTGTTAGTATAGGATCAGCTTTCCAGCACTGGAGAGAACTGAAGGAGCAGGAAGCTAAACGTTAAACGCTCAGGAGTTATTGACTCGGGGAAACTCGAATCTGTGAATATGTGGCCAACTTTACTTAAGACTTTACTTACTCGATAGGTGAGTAATGTTGGTTTTGCTTTGTTACACAGAACTAATATATTCCGTCCTTTGCATGATTATGCTTGTGTGTCAATTTTTCCTTGTTTGTTTATCTGTAATCGTATTGTTCTTCCCTTCAGCTATGATAAAGACACATTTCTTTCCATTAGTTGCCTGGGTTACGTGTGTGTGGGCGGAGCTATCAATACAGGGGTGGGACCCGTTTGAGTTAGGGGAGTGTTTGTTTTGGTGATTTCAAATGTCAACATTGGCTTTCAAACATCAGAGACCTATGTACGTTTGAAAATTACTTTTTATAATTTTGTCAAAACAAATATTTTCATTTTAATGCACAAACAAGATAATTATATATTTAAAATTGATTTACTTTCTCTGAACCAACATAATATTTTTGCGTGTAGGAAAGAGCTGGCTAGTAGGTAAGAAATGACAGGAGATTAAAGAATTCTGAGAAAAATGTGTTTGTGTGATTTAAAGGTTACATGCTATGCTTTATAGTGGCTTAGTTAGACATTTAGAAGATTATTATAACTGTTTCCATGTTCGTTAGTTTTTTCTCTTTTGATTATTTCAAGCTTGAGAATGGTCACATTATGTTGGCAGATAACGTTGCTAAGCCTGAGCAGGTATTTCAAGAAAAGATTAAAAATGTTATTATAAAGGATATAATCAGAAATGTAACTGTCATTTTTCAAATACAAAATAAATTACGTTTGATCATTTGATGATCAGCTACATATGATCATATTTGTCATGATGAGTCACAGGCGAGTGAGGATCCAATTGCAGTTTGACTTTTTATTAGGCCAAAACAAGAAATGAGCAACAGATAAGCAGGCAAAAACAGGACAGAACACTGAGCGGAACAGGAATGGAGACAGAGACATAAACAGACAACATACTACATACCAATAACGACTAACACCAGGGAAGTGGACAAACAGAGTAGATATAGTGAAAAAGAACCAATCACAGGGCAGAGACAATCAAAGACTAGGACAAAACACCTGGGGAAGCGATTGAGTGCAATGTCCATGGTAACAAATAAGTGAGCGGGGCCAACAATTAACAGCAGGGAATGACAGCAGACAGAAACAAAGGAAAACACAGACAGACATTACAATATTCAAGTTTCATTGATCAAGTTATTTCGACTTGCTAAGGGTAAATTGTTTTGGAGTGAAAGATCAAAGAAAGCTGTTGCTTCCTCTCAGACTTGTTTTTCTTCATCTCTAAGGCAGGATATGTTGAAACCACAAATATATCAGCTAACCACAGTTTCACAGTTGCACAGAAAGTAAAACCTCTGCAAACATCCTGTTTCACACTTGTATGTTAATTTTATCCAATGGCTTATTTTAAACAATAACACGGAGATCTATTTCATGCAGATTCAATGATTGAACATCAGATCTATTATTACATTTAAAAACAAATTGAACATACAAAAACTTGGAGCGTATTTTTTCTTTGTGCCTCGTTAAATTAAAGACATCACTCAATTCTTTCTTCAGTGATATTTTATTTCTCATTTCACAAAAACATATTTCAAATTACTTCGTGTTGATCATATGGACTTCAACAGGACATCATTTTTCTGAGAATGTTGCTTGCAATGTATTTGTTTTTCTTAAATCTCATGAGACAGGGTGTTAATACGGATATCTGTTAATTGAATTTGTCACTGCGACAGCCTTTGAAACCAACACCGCGATGATCACGATGGAGATGAAAATGATAAGCCCAAGTGCGAAGCCGTTGACACAACATGCCTTGGACCCGTACGAAGTTGCTCCAGCCAGGTCCCCCACCATCTTCCGGTCTCTGGCCTACAATACACGTCGATAATGAAATGTCTGACTTCTGCAAACTGCTTTCGATTGCTTTTGTACTTCCACAGTGACAAATAGGCTTTCATTTTAAAAAAGCAATAGGTGTGCCAACTGTGTACCCAACACTTTCAAAATGTTTCCAACAGACAAAGTCCCTTACTTACAGAATATTTATTTTCATTATAAATAATGAAGATAAAAATAACTAATTAATTGATTAATTAATTACTTAATTAACTTTTTTGGGGGAGTAGATAAGCACATTAGTTAAATACAACTACATCAGGTTTGTCCTTCCAGGTGTGAATAATAGCGAAAGCTTAATAACCAATTAAAATATGTAGGAAAATTCTTACTATACTTATTACTATTTATTATAAAGTTTTATATCTCTAAGCAGTGTTCACTCATTCCACAGCTTACCTTGATGGAGAAATAAAAGGCAAGCAGACCCAGACAGCATGGGTTTCCATAGAAAATGTTGGCAACAGACCAAACTACGTAATCAGCTGGATGCTCTGGCATCGCCACCACAACTGTCCCTGCTCCCGCGGGGACTGGTTGAGGATTCAGTGGAAACATGGCACTCTGCATCTTGTTCAGTCTTATGCCTCTCTGTGCTGGTCGAGAATCATTTCAGTTCGTGTTTGAGTTTGGGGGGCAAGTCCTAACTCTAACCACACTGTTTTAATGTCATCCGTATTTTTTTTTTAGCTTTCTAAACACTTTAAATTCATTTGAACATCTTAAATGATATACAACCCCCCCAAAAAACACAATTTCTCTCATTCAACCAGTGAATTTCTTAATTAGAGCACAATCAAATTTTGAACACAGTCATGAATAACAAATCATGTTATCACAATATCTTCCTTACAGAACACACAGCATAAGATCCTCAGGGTTCAAACCATTAAAAATAATTCAGCCATTCAGCAAAGACACAAATTTCCATATTTTTACCAGGTTGTTGTTCTTTCAGCTGCTCCCTGTTCTGTGTCACCACACAGATGATCTGGCCCTCAGATTTGATTTTGGCACAGATTTTATGTCTGATGCCCTTCCTAACTCAATTCTCCCATTTTATTCGAGTTTTTGAACAGCACTGAGAGTTAATCCCTCATTTGCTGGGTTTAGTTATCTGTCTGTGAAGAGATCTGGTGGCCACAAATGCTCTCACTTCTTAAGTCCAAGGTAATCCTTTCCTTGTTCAGTCCAAGGTAATCCTTTCATTACCCATAGCACAACAGCCCTGGTCTCACATTGCCATAGACCTACCTCAACTTTGATTTTCAAAATGATTATTATGATACAGGCATTCCTGAAGATATAATAAGTGAACTAGGAATCCAATTTTTTTTAAAAATCTCAGGAATGGGGGAATGCTTTATTGAAAAACTAATTGTGCCTGTCAGACTCAAGTGCGGCGGTCAGGTCATGAAAGCAAACCAAGACATTGAGATCCTTAGGACACGATTTCTGCTTTGGTAAGAATACAGTACTGTAACTCCTTTTAGCTGCTCTCTGTCAGGGGGTCAGCGCGAATCTGTCAGGGATCAGCACGGACTTTTGGCCATGTGCGATTTGTTGTTGTTTTTGTCACGTGGCTGCCCCGCCTTCGTCTGCTCCTCCCGGTCACCACACCTGTTCACACCTGTGTTGTGTTAATATGTTTGTTTTCCTTATGTATTAAACTCTTTCATTTGAAGCTATCCTGTGAAGTGGTCCATCTCCATTCCTTCCGTATGCGGGGTCTGACAAAATGAATCCGCCTAAAGACCCAGCAGACCCAACAGGATAGCTTCCAGCTCGGACCGGCCTTTTTTTTTTCCTTCTTCCCCTGGACTGTTCCGTCAGTCCTTCCGTCAGCTCTTTCCCGCTCTCCTGCCCTTTTCCTCAGCTCGTCGAGGCAAGTGTTTGGCCGCGGTGCATCGGGGAAGGCTGCTCGTCCCTACAGCACGGCGGTGGACGTCACTCGGCCATTTAGCTCGCTGTGGACTTAGCTCGGTCCTTCAGCTTGGATGCGGACGTCGCCTCGGCCCTTCAGCTCAGCTGTGGACGTCGCTCGGCCCTCTCTGGCTGTGCCGCCGTGTGCACTGCTCTACCCACCTGCCTCGCCGTGTGCCTTGGCTCCCCTCGCCGTGGTCCTTGCTCCCCCCACTGGCCTCGCCATCGTCCTTGCTCCCCTCACCTGCCACCATGCAGCACACACCTCTGAGACCGGCCAGCTAGGGAACCAAACAAAACAATACATAAGAAACAGCAACTGACTTAAATCTAGAACAAAAGAAAACAAAATTAACAATACATCCTATATTTTATTAAAACACTAACTATTTAAAACCCCGGTTACCAACTGCACAATCTCAATTTAATTAACATTAACACATTTACCTTCTTTGGCAGATAGCAGATATAACCATCAGTCAATGTTTGAGCATTTATTCACATCAGCAGCTGTCAACATACAGTCAGCATTACTTAAATCATCTGCATCCCATCTGGGGCAAATTCAGACACAACCAAACAAAACCACATTAGATCCCATGTGCTTTTAAAACAATGCCCAAACTTCAAAATAAATATCCATAAATAACCAAATCAAACAATATAAAAATAACCAGTCAGCCTACCTCATCTGGGGCAAATTCGAACACAGCCAAACAAAGCCACATTAGATCCCCATGTGCTTTTAAAACAAGGCCCAAACTTCGAAGCCTCTTCCCAGTGCCTGCTTAAAAAGTCTTTGGAATAATTGGCCTACCACACCCCCCCCTACTGGTAGGCACTTGCCTGGTTACACATAGAAGATTCAATTCAATTGAAGTTTATTTGTATAGCGCTTATTACAATTGACATTGTCTCAAAGCAGCTTTACAGAACATAAACATAGAACAAAAGGTTAATATAAAAAAAAGATTAATAGAGTACAAAATTTAAGATTATTATTAGATATATATTTAGTTCACAATGTGTATGTATTTATCCCCAATGAACAAGTCTGAGGTGACTCAGGCAGCAGTGGCAAGGGAAAAACTCCCTTAAATTGGTTAAGGAAGAAACCTTGAGTGGAACCAGACTGAAACTTCATCCTCATATGGGTGGAACTGGACGGTGTGATTATAAATATACAGTCAAATAAATATTGTATTGGTGTAAAGATCACATGGAGTTCACATCTCCTCTATAATATCACAGAATCCAACTGGAGCTGGTAGATCTCTATATGCCTCAGGGTTCTCACAGAGTCAGCCTCATCGGAGCTGGTACCATGTCTGGATGCCTCGGGATGGGTACAAAAAGGGAGAAGCAGTGGAGAGGGATTAACATATCTGCTGTTCATAATATTTGCAAGTCTGATGTAATAGTGCATTATATTATGGGATGTATTATGCATACACCTGACTAAAGAGATGAGTTTTTAATCTACATTTAAACTGAGAAAGTGTGTCTAAGCCCTGAACACTATCAGAAAGACTATTCCAAAGTTTGGGAGCTAAATAAGATAATGCTCTCCCACCTTTAGAAGACTTAGATATTCTGGGAACTACCAGAAGTCCTGAGTTTTGTGATCTCAAAGAGCGTGAAGGATTGTAACGTGTTAGAAGACTAGTTAGATACGTGGGAGCTAAACCTTTAAGAGCCTTGTACGTAAGTAGCAGCAGTTTGTCATCAATTCTAAACTTAACAGGTAGCCAATGTAGAGATGATAAAATTGGGCTTATATGGTCATACTTTTTTGTCCAAGTGAGAACTCTGGCAGCTGCATTTTGTACTAATTGTAACCTATTTATTAAAGATGCAGGACAACCACCTAGTAATGCATTACAATAGTCCAGTCTAGAGGTCATACATGCATGAACTAGCTTCTATGCATCAGATACAGACAGGAGGTTTCTCAGCTTGGCAATATTTCTAAGGTAGAAGAAAGCTGTTTTTGTAGTATGGGCGATATGATTTTCAGCTAACAGTAACAGTGCATCCCTCTAAATGGAAGTTGAATTGTGAGTGTTTCTGTGTACTGGTTTTTGGACCCATAAGTAATATTTCTGTCTTATCGGAGTTTAACAACAGAAAATTACAGCTCATCCAATCTTTTATCTCTCTAAGGCACTGAGTTAATTTGGACAATTTACAGAATTACAGAAATTGCACCCAAATTCCACTCCAAGGTACACATCTAAAAGAGCTCATTCCTAAAAAGGTTCAAGTATCATAAGGTAATACGTTTAGGACTCTAAATGTATAAACCTGATTCATTTATAAATATGGGAACGGCAGCAGGACATCAAGGATCGCCATGAACAACTCTACGTTTGCGGGTTTACGTGACTGCGATTACCATTTGAGGTGACCATTTGACTGATAACAATTGTAACAGGTATACATGACCGTGATTAACATTTAAAGACATCTGGCTAGATAACAAGGTGTGCTCAGTGGAAGAAGTCTACGTGATACGCAGGTATACGCCGTATACCCACTAGGAAATGCCAAGGATTTCCGTATACCCACTAGAAAATGGAAAGGATTTCCGTATACTCACTAGAAAATGCCAAGGATTTCCGTATACCCACTTAAAAAGCATGAGGATACGTAACAATATCGTTTTGTGACAGAACTTTCATTCTTAAATTCACCCTCACTGTGTTGCGAACACAGACTGTGGTTGCGATTGCGAATCACTAACATTTTTGGACCATTATGGCTTCCGTGGCCTTTGACCTGATCTGACGTCACTTACCAAGGAGGAAAATTAGTTGCTTGGCAGTGTTTTGTGGCGCAAATTTGAAATTAACAAACTAATGTAAAATATATGAAACGAAAGCAGACTCAAACTACACTCTGAGTGTTTTCGGAAGCCTGCGCCTAAAGCTACAGCAGCTTCGGGTGACATTTCACCAACAGCCCGAGTACGAATGTATTTGGAAAGCTTTGTAAACTACCAGTTCAGTTCATAATATTCTGCAATGAAAGAGTGCTGGTGATAAAACTGAACAAATGTTTATTGTTCACTCTTAAATGTACATTGAAAATTGACAGCTGATAAAACCTGTGCTCCAGGTCCCATATTCATATAACATTTAAGGCTAAATGTAGCTCTTAAAGGTAAAGTTCACCCAAAAATGAAAATTGGGTTATTTCCCCACCCTCAATTTGTTCCAAACCTGTATGAGTTTCTTTCTTCTGTTTAACACAAAAGATGATATTTTGAAAAATGTTGGTAATCAGACAGTTGGCAGCACCCACTGACTTTCATAGTCTATATTTTTTCCTACTGTGAAAGTCAATGGGTGCTGCCAACTGTCTGATTACATTTAGCCTTAAATGTTATATGAATATGGGACCTGGAGCACAGGATTTATCAGCTGACTGTCTTTTGTTGCTTATAATAAATTGGAATGTTGATAACACATAAGAAGTCTTTAATAAGGCTCTCAATTACATGTAGATGCATATTTTATGCATTAGTGAGTGTGGTGGTGCCTATGGGGTGTCGCTCTAGGATGGGTGCATATGAGGCTGGGGGGGTCACAGTATACTCACTACAAAAAACTAGACTACACCACTGGGTGTGACCCAGCCATTTGGGAGACAATCAGATCTTACGCTCAATACACCTTCAAAGTAGAATCTCATTTAAACTACAAAGAGGAAAACAGTATAAAATGCGTAAAATTCCTACCAACTCCGACAAACCCAAAGTACGCCATGTATTTTGTCACTGCTATGCTGGAATAAACTTCTTGTTCTTTATTAAGATTTTCAACATCATCGTCTTATTTTTACACAACGCATTTTTTTCTTACATTGGCGAGCCACCCAGTGACGGATTAAAAAAAAAAGTGGGGAAAGGTAAGAAAAGCGGTATTTTCTTCTTTTACGCTGTTTTTTTTTTTTATTCAGGGAACCCCTTCGTTTAAAAGAACCTAGAAAAGAAATGTTTTAGAGTAGAGAAGAACATAGAGTATAGTTTACTGATCATAAGCAGGAGGAGTTATTATTGTTAAGCCTATTCTGTACATTTCTGTTTAAGATTCTAACGAAACTGAATTAGCCCGACGCAGTGTGGTGACAGAGTTGTATGTGAATCGTTGTTTCTAAAGTAACTGAAGCTGTTATGTAACCGCCGTGCCGTCCACGGCACAACAGGGAAAATGACCACTAGGGGATGAGTCTGAAGCAACTTCGTTGTGGCTTTTAAGCATTAAATCCTCTAAATACACGGTTAAACTTATTTTTGTATTAAAGCTTAGGCTCTCAAGATTTTTTTTAAGACCACACACAAAGCATAATGATTTATAGCCGTCATACTATTTGACTCAAAACTGGTAGTGAACTGAACTAGGCGGCGCTAGACCAGTTGTTCCCTTACTTTTAGACGCTTCCCTTTTTTCACTGGGGTAATATCCAAAACAAATGCTTCACAAAAATCCCCAAGAGTCCAAGGAACTGGAATCTGTAAGCCTTTTAATCCTAAACGCTTTGGTCGCCTCGCAAATATTCCGTTTCCATACTATGTGGGAACCCTCCCTTGATCCGGGACCTTTACTGCTCTTTGGCCAATAAGGAGACAATTCCAACGGTATGCAACATGACACGTCTCTGAGGCCTCAGGACTTTTCACATTCTCACAGCTCAGGGTGTCAGGTTACAGGCCTTTTTTCACAGCAGACTTCTAGGCAGAGAGGTTCTCTTTGTTTTAGGCCTTTTAAACTGAGCATGCAGTCTTTTAATTCAAAGTTATACAGTAAACAAGTAAACAAGAAAAACATGACCGGACGGACATGTCCGTAGAAAAATATTTTTATTGAAGCCATTTTTGGGTCTTTTGACTTGAATTTTTTTTGGTGAAAGCCAATACATGTGGCTATGACCCTCAGTTGTTATTTGGTTCTTAATATGTTCCAGAGCAATAAGATTAATCAGTTTATCAGGTAAACAACTCAGATGGAAATCAAAACCTTCCATTCTAGCCTCTGTAACTTTGTGCCAGTAAGGCCTAGAATCAATCTGACACTTATATCTAAAACTAGAGAATCTCTAGTGAAACCATAAATAACCAAATCAAACAATGAGACCAGGCTCACCCCTGTGTGTCAAAGTATGTGGGAGCTGTACCACTTTTTGGTGGGTAGGTCATGTAGGCGAAAAACCTGGAAAAAGGGGGCGAGTGCCTGATCAGCTGATAGGTTTCTAAAGTAACTCAAACTTGTGTGTTTGTTATAATTCTGTTAAGATTCTAAAGTAACTGAATCAGCCCAATGCAGTGTGGCAGTTGAATTATAGCTAAAAGTGTTTCTAAAGTAACTGAAACAGTGATAGTATAACGAGCCCGACACACCGTGGCTCTGTATGGAATAAAAACACTGTCAATAATAATCGTACGTAATTCAAAGCATTTGTGTGTAAATTTTAATTTTGCGGAGTTGGATCCCACGAGAGTTTGCATGTTTGTTCAAATACAACTCCAAAATGTACGCCTATGACAGTTTACGCACACAACGCTTGTTTTCACAACACCTCTTTTTCACACACAAAAATGGTCTGCGAAACAACTGTCAAAAATACGTCATCACGTTCACAGGCATTACTATCCGAGGGAAGATGAATTGATTCCACGAAGTGCGCATGCGCCCCCCCTCTTTTAAACCATTGGCGCCGAAATGGCGGATCAGCAGCCAAGCGCTCACTCATCGTCTCAGGTAAGTTGGTTTTTCCTTCCAAATTCGGACATGTTTAAGGGTTAGTTATCACTAATAACAGAGAGGAGTAATATTACAGAGATAGGTTAACTATAGTAAGTAAGATAAGCTCTCAGAGTAAGGTTACATTAGGTGCTTAAAGAATACAGCTGTTTAGGAGGTCATCACTGCAGTCTGTAGCATGATGAGATAGGCCTACATAAAAGACACACACACACACACACACACACACACACACACACACACACACACACACACACACACACACACACACACACACACACACACCTAACACCTCACACCTCACACCTAGCCATTTCCTGCTGCACTGACTGCCCATTTGACTTGGACCTTCTTTCTTCTTTTCTCTGAAAATGACACGTTCATTTCGACAGGTCTTCGAAACTGGAAAGCAGCATTACAACGTGACCGCGGTCTTCAAAAACATGCATGCAGCCAAGCTCATTTACAGTTGGTTTTAGTTGATGTAAATAGTTATTTTAAAAGAATTGCCCCATTTATAAAATCTAAAGTTACTTAATTGATACAAGATCTATTAAGGGGTCAAAAAAATATTACAAATGCAAAAAGAGAGAATTACATGTTAACCCTTTATATATATATAATTTTTTATATATAAAATATATAAAAAAATATTAAAATGAAGAAAACACAACAATAACAAACAACCCTAACAATTGTCTTAAATATATGGTATTAAAATTATAGACATATAAAAAAAAAAAAATCTGACCGGCCCACCTGGACTATCACTTGGCCCACCTTTCATTTCATATCTGGAGCCTGGCCTGCTCTGTAATATTACTCCTCTCTGTATCAGTGATAACTAACCGTTAAACATGTCAGAATTTGGAAGGAAAAACCAACTTACCTGAGACGATGAGCAGTGTTGTAATGTAACGGAGTAAAAATACTTTGTTACTGTACTTAAGTAGAAATGTCACGTATCTGTAATTCGCTATTTAAATTTATGTCAACTTTAACTTTTACTCCACTACATTTTCCTAGATAAAATGTATACTTTTACTCTGTTATGTTTCCACTAAGCATCTTCGTTACTACAAAATAAAATCAGAAGAAATGTGTGTGACTGCAATAAGGGAGGTTTGGTGAGTCACTGCTCCTAGATTGCATTACGCTCCGCACGCTGTACGGAGAGGCACAGGTACGCGCAGCGTGCACGCGCAGTCAGAGCTGGAGGCGTTAATGTATACCGTTAATCGGAAAGCTGCAAATACAGCAACCAAAAGCAGTGAAATTTCACTATTCTTATTACCAGAGTTGTAGCACAAATAAAATATTAATGCAAACAATCCATACAATACTAAATAAAAATAACATTTATTGAATTGGTCTTTGTGAATATTAGTTTATTAATGACTGCATTCATTGGACCCACTGTTTGTAGAGAATGCACACATACATGACATGATTTAATTCAAGACTGGCATCATTACATCATGCATAAAATTTTGGTGTCCACATTTGCCATTTAATAATACCATAACTTTTGGCTTACTATGTGGTCATATAATATATAATATAAAACTCTTCTTGTTTTAAATTCTCACTGAGGGCTAAAACCCCTAAAGATGAAACCTTAGAACCGCCCCTGTTCTTATGCCTACTGAAAATCTCTGAAATTTTACTTTTTACTTTTACTTCAAATACTTAAAGCACATTAAATATCAGAAAATGACTTTTGATACTTTTGATACACTAAATATCAGATACTTTAAGACTTTTACTTGAGTAATATTCTAAAAGGTGACTTTCACTTCTACCAAAGTCTTTTTCTAGTATGATACTTGTACTTTTACTCAAGTATTGCTTTCTAATACTTTATACAACACTGACAATGAGTGAGCGCTTGGCTGCTGATCCGCCATTTCAGCGCCAGTGGTTTAAAAGAGGGGGGGGGGGGTGCATGCGCACTTCGTGGAATCGATTCATCTTCTCTCGGATAGTAATGCCTGTGAACGTGATGACGTATTTTTGACAGTTGTTTTGCAGACCGTTTTCGTGTGTGAAAAAGAGGTGTTGTGAAAACAAGCGTTGTGTGTGTAAACTGTCATAGTCGTACATTTTGGAGTTGTATTTGAACAAACACGCAAAATCTCGTATCTGTAAACTGTCGTGGCCGTAGATTAAAATTAAAATTTACACACAAATGCAGTGAATTACGTACGATTATTATTGACAGTGTTTTTATTCCATAGTAAAGAGCCAGACACACCACGGCTCTGTAGAGATTAAAGCAATAACCCGAGGTAGTGTGGTGTTGTCTGACAGACTGTAACAGTGTTTTAAACTTAAGTTTTAAGTCCATGTACTGTGGTTAAGTAAACGGTTAGGTTTAATGCAAAAAACCCGACGTACTGTGGTTTTGTCCGACGTACTGTGTGACTGTGTTACATTTTAAACTGTTTGTGAGTTTGTGAGTGTTACTGTCTGTGACTGAAAGTGTTTGTGAGTGTTATTGTTTGAGTGTTACTGTTGGTGAGTGTTTGTGACTGTTTGAGAGTTGTGAGTGTTAAGTGTTAGTGTAGTTGACCTCGAGGCCAGACGGAGTGTGTCTGTGTCCGAAGCAGTGAGACTTTTGAGGTCAAAAGCCCGACGCATTGTTCATTTGTGTCCGAAGTACTGAAGCTGTGAATAAATAGACTAACGGATAACTAGATATCTTGTAGTCACAGAAACTGTGTAAAGTTTAAAGACTAAGATTTAAGGAAAGCTGTGAGTTTGTTAAAATGGAACAGCTGATTGTTAAGTACATCGCTAAACACGGTTCTCAGGGAATGTTTGATGGAATAGAGAACATTGTGGATAAACCGTATATGTGGGCTATTTCTAAGTTTGAAAATGACCCTAAAATGCCCAAAAACAAAAAAGGACAGATTGCCAATGCACTGCAAGCAGTTCTTGCATCGTACAAAGTAACTAATAAGACTTTAAATGCATTAAAGGCTGAAAACGAGCAACTGCAATCTAGACTAGATGATGGGATAATATCTAAAAGAGATTACCAGATGAGTGAAATACTCTGGAAAGAAGAAAAGATTAGGATGCAAAGTGAAATTGTACACCTTAGAACTAACAACAGCATGCTTAGTTCATCTTTGGAAACATTGAGAACAAAAGAGAACTACACTACTGCAGATAGAAAGGAAAGACTACTCTCTCGTAACCCTGATAACCCCCTGGTGTGTTATTCATGTGGCAAAGAGGGACATATTTCAAGGGAATGCAAATTTTCCCTTAAGAGATCAGGCCCCAATACAGATTTACACCAGTTACAGGCTACAGTAAACAGACTGAGAAAGGAGCTCAAAAATCTGTGTAACTCCTTGCCTGGTATTTTTCACCAAACTACTCAACAAATTTGGCAAAGTCAGAAAAACAAAATGCATTCTGGTCAGAAAGTAGTGATGACGTTGTGGTAAAGAATTACCAAAATGAGGGCCCATGGTCTGCTCACCGGGAGAGACCATGCAGAGATTCACATCACAAAACTAAAAACCAACTTGGTAAGAGATCATTCCACATAGGTCCATTAATATCATAAAAAAACTGATGGCAGTCATAAGGGCCATGTAAATAGGCAAGTTTATGTTGTATGTGTTTGTGATGTTTTTTGTGTGCTGTGTTAAAAAGGGGGGGGGTATAAACTCATTATGTTTTCAAGTGTTTTTCAGGTCAAAAAGAAATAGATGTGGGGGATGGACTAGGAAGGCAGCTATCGTGACAGCAGTGCCCAACGCTGTCCCAAAATGTTTATCTACAATGGATCCAGGTTCCGGTCTTGGTGAACCTTACAGCATGATCTCCAGACCCAGATGAACAGTGTAAAAGGAATGTATAAGGTCTTCTTGACAACAGCATTCCTGAGGTATCACAGTGGTGTTGGAACCAGTTCATCTACTCCTCAGAGAACATCCTCAAGTAAATAATCTCAAGGATTGGAAAGGATTTGAAGAATTGTTTGAAAGGGTTCTAAGCATGGAAAATTTGGGAATATTACAGAAGAATGTATTAAAGAATGGACTTTAAGGTTTATCACACAGTTACCATCAGGAGAATGGTGAGGATTGGACATGGAATGCTGTGACAAAACTACATTGGTTTTATTTGCGAGTGTGATGCCTTGGAAAAACAACCATTACGTGGGGCACCCCACACTAATTATGAGGCTTGTGAAATCGATCTAACACATGTCCACAATAATTTTACAAGAGTAATAGTTTCAAACAGGAAACGTGTCACCACAACTCTTGATCACTTCTCTGTCGTTGTTAATGATAACCAGACACTTTGTCAGATTAACGATACCTCATTTTGTATAACACCAGATACAGCTTGGTCAATAGGAAAGTATTACTTCCCATACATAAATGTCACCCAACAAACACTGTCATTGAATCCAGAGGAACAACTAGGTTTCGTGGAAGATATCCCAGAATTTGATTTTGAGTTGCCAAAATTGGTTAATATGCTAATGACATTAATGCAGAGAAAAGATGACCATATCGTTAAAGCTCAACAAGGTCTTATGGTAAAAGATAATGTCTTGACATGTCATGGTGGTGATTTGGTTATTGCCTATTATGATTTGATTTGCGATGTAACCTTCAAAACTGCTGTAGGTGTATGCATCTTTCTCATTCTTTGTCAATGCATTATGTTATGCTGTATGTGTACCATAATGAAACGGCAAATTGCAGATAATTCAATGATCAATGTGGGACGTTCCTGTTGGCTGTGATGTTTTCTGAATGTCTCTGCTCCAAACCCAAGAAATATTGTACATAGAACCAAATTTTAAGAAGAAAACCTGTGATATGTTTGCCTTATGGAATGGAGCTAAAACCAGTGTGCGTGAGGTGAAGTTCTGATGGGCCGAAGGGGAACGACCTAAGGCAGGGCTTCGCCGACACTGGGCACCGGCCCAAAAAAATGGGAGGTGTGATCTGTATTAAGGAAGTGATGTGATGCTTCAGGGTCAAAAGGATCAAAGGGGGGACTGTAAGAAATGACAGAAATTGCACCCAAATTCCACTCCAAGGTATTACGGGGTTTACGTGACTGCGATTACCATTTGAAGTGACCATTTGGTTGATAACTGTAACAATACCAAGCCAAGGTCTGCGTGACTGCGGTGACCGCGATTACCATTTAAAGTGCCCATTTGACTGATAACAATTGTAACAGGTATACGTGACCGTGATTAACATTTAAAGACATCTGGCTAGATAACAAGGTGTGACCCAGCCATTTGGGAGACACTCAGATCTTGCGCTCAATACACCTTCAAAGTAGAATCTCATTTAAACTACAAAGAGGAAAACAGTATAAAATGTGTGAGCAGGATTTGCTCTGGGTTCCTACCGACTCCGACGAACCCAAAGTACACCATGTATTTTGTCACTGCTATGCTGGAATAAACGTCTTGATCTTTATTAAGATCTTCAACATCATCGTCTAATTTTTAAACAACGCATTTTTTTCTTACAGTAAACACATCCTTTACTCAAGTAGAAGTACAGATACTCAGTTTTTAAAATACTCCAGTAAAAATAGAAGTAGTGACTACACTCTTTTACTCAAGTTAAAGTAAAGAAGTATGGGCTCTGACAAGTACTTAAGTAAAAAAATCGCCGATGCTACTACCTGTTTAGTGTCATGCTGGTAACTGGACGTTATGTTTTTTATATATATATATATACGTATATATATATATGTATATGTATATGTATATATATACATATATATATGTGTATATATATACATATATATATATATACATATATGTGTGTGTGTGTGTGTGTGTGTGTGTGTGTGTGTGTGTGTGTATGTATATATAATTTTGGAGTGTGCTGATGGATATTTGTGTTCATCAGCCACAAGAGTGTTACGAAAGGCAGGCACTGATGTAAGTGAGGTAGGGTGGAGTCAGCGTAAACACTCATCCCAAAGGTGTTCATTAGGGATGAGATCAGAAAACAACCACATATAGCAGGAAAGGTCAGGTGACCCAATACTTTTGGAAATATAATTTATACCAAGTGTATCACCAAGGCCATATCCCAAACTGTAGGGAGATTCCAGCTCTGTCCTTGAAAACAACTCAAAATTATTGTGATGTTTTACAAATGATAAAATTAATGTTAATTAAATTAAGCAATTCGTGTTTTTTGGGTTGACACCAGGGCCGGTTCTAGGATTTCATCTTTAGGGGGGCTTAGAATTTAAAACAAGAAGAGTTCTATATTATATATTATATGACAAGTCTGGTAATAAGAATAGTGAAATTTCACTGCTTTTGGTTTCCGTCTTTGCGTCTTTCCGCTGATTAACGTTATAGATAAACGCCTCCAGCTCTGACTGCGCGTGCACGCTGCGCGTACCTGTGCCTTCCCGTTCAAATAAAGCAGACAGCTGAAGACGCACTTTTGAAAGACTACAACACACGCGTATAAAAGCAAAGTAAAAAAAAACCCAAAACGCTCTTGGATCAAACTGATAAATAATTTTCTTTCCCATCGACGACATGTCCTGCATTTTAACGTAATTTTTATTGTTTATTTATGAAAGTAAAAATTATCCTTATAGTTTTAGGGCGGCTGAGATCACAGACAGGGGGCTGAAGCCACCCTAAAAAAGGGCTAGAACCGCTCCTGGTTGACGCAATTCGCAACGCATTCGCCAGGAATCCTTTTTGACGCCGATTATTTCTAACATCTCCCTCATATATGGCCATGTGTGTTCAGGAAAGTCCTCGTTGTTAGTTATTTTAACGTCGGTGACTCCCTCTGAATTAACATTAGCCATTCCTTTTGTAGGCGTGCTGCTCATTGTTAGCTCCGCTATCCTTAGTCTATGTCTGATAGCCAGTAAATAATACAGTACACCAGTCACTTGGGGAAAAAGCCGCACAATGATAGGACGATAGGCTGGAAACAGCGCTCAATGAGAAGAAATAATACTAAAAGTAACGAGTCCGTTTTGAAAATGTAAGAAGTAAAAAGTACATATATTTGTGTAAAAATGTAATGAGTAAAAGTAAAAAGTTGTCCGAAAAATAAATAGTGGACTAAAGTACTGATACCAGAAAACTTTACTTAAGTGCAGTAACGGAGTATTTTTACTCCTTTACTTCCCACCTCTGATGCATGTATATCGAAAAAAGCAGAGGTCCTAGAACTGATCCTTGAGGGACCCACATAATTTAACTGGCAATAAAATGGAGGATTCACCATTTAATTCTACAAAATGGTATCATAAGACATTCCGGTGCTTGTTCAGTCCTTTGCCATTTCAAGACTGAACTAATGTCCCTCTGCATAATCTGACCTCTGCATCTAATCCAGAATGCAGCAGCATGACTTCTCCCTAATTTCTCCCTATGATTGGCTTCCTAAAGCTTCCACATGAGACACTGAATCTTGTCTATGAAGTCCAAAACGTCTAGCTACCTTAAAGCACTTATTAAAACCTACAATTCTGTAGTTAAAACCCTGACACGAGGAGATTCGGGATCGGTGACGTGTGGCTTATCAGGGTGAGCCGGAAAATGCTTAGCTAGGTCTGTAAATAAACACACACAAAAATAGTACACAACAACACTGTTGTATAATGGACTTGATTATGTTCTCCTTTTATAATCTCTTAGTGCAGCACATGCAGAGACATCTATGTATATGACATAAGACATGCTTAAACATTAAATTAAAGACATTACTCAATGCTTTCATCTGATAATATTTTAATTATCATTTCACATAAACATATTTCAAATTACTTTGTGTTGATCATACGGACTTCAACAGGACATCAGCTTTCTGCAAGATAATGTTGCTTGCTATGTATTTGTTTGTCTTAAATGTCACGAGACAGGGTGTTAATAGGGAAATCTGTTAACCGTATTTTTTACTACGACACCCGTCGTAGCCACCACCGCGATGATCACGATGAACATGAGAATGATAAGCCCAAGCGCGAAGCCGTTCAGACAACATGCCTTGGAACCGTACGTTGTTGCTCCAGCCAGGTCCCCCAACATCTTCCGGTCTCTGGCCTACAATACATGACGACAACAAAATGTCTGACTTCTGCATTTGATTGCTTTTGTATTTCCACAGTGACAAATAGGCTTTAATTTTTACAAGTAAGAAAAAAGCAATAGGTGTGCTTACAGAATCTTTATTTACTTACTTACAGAATATTTATTTTCATAATAAATAATGAAGATTAAATATACAAATAACAGCAAACAACATACTAATATACTACACAATGTAATTTAATTGAACATAATTAACGAACTTTTTTTGGGGAGTAGATAAGCACATTAGTTAAATACAACTTTATCAGGTTTGTCCTTCCAGGTGTGAATAATAGTGAAAGCTTAATAACCAATTAAAATATGTAGGAAAATTCTTATTATACTTATTACTATTTATTACTATTTATCTCTAAGCAATGTTCACTCATTCCACAACTTACTTTGATGGAGAAATAAAAGGCAAGCAGGCCCAGGCAGCATGGGTTTCCATAGACAATGCTGGCAATAGACCAAACTACGTAATCAGTTGGATGCTGTGGCATCACCACCACAACTGTCCCTGCTCCCGCGGAGCCCGGTTGAGGATTCAGTGGAACCATGGAATTCTGCATCTTGTTCAGTCTTATGCCTCTCTGTGCTGGTTGAGAAGATTTTGAGTGTTCATGTTTGAGGATGAGGGGCAAATCCTAACTCTAACCACACTGTTTTGTCATCAATAATTAAATTTAAATTTAGCTTTTTAAATTAATTTGTACATCTCAATAATAGACAAACCCAAAAAGCAATCTATTTCATTGAATTTCTTAATGAATTAGAACACAATTAAATCTTGAACACAGTCATGAATAACAAATCATGTTATCACAATATCTTACTTACTGTACAGAACACACACAGCATAAGATCCTCAGGATTCAAACCATTAAAAACAATTCAGAACAATTCAGCCATTCAGCAAAGATACAAAAATTTCCAAATTGTTAGAAGGTTGCTGTTGTTCTGTTGTTGATACGGCCCTCTGAATTCGCACAGGTTTTATGTCTAATGCCTTTCCCAACTCAATCCTCCCATTTTATCTGAGTTTGTGAACAGCACTGAGAGTTAATCTCTCAGTTGCTGGGTTTAGTTCCCTGTCTGTGAATTGAACTGGTGGCCTCAGATACTCTCATTTCTTAAAAAGTTTCTCTGTTCCTGCAGTACATGTGTTCAGTCCAAGGTACCTACCTGCCTGGATCTACCTGCAGGTAAAATCCATCCATTACCCATACCACATAGTCTCCCATTGCCATGAGACCCTGAAACATCCCTGAAAATGTACATAAAATATTTCGATCCATAGAAGACATTCAGGTGCTTGTTCAGTTTTTTGTCATTTCAAGACTGGACTAATGTCCTTCTGCATAATCTGACCTCTGCATCTATCTAGATTCAGGATCGGTGATGTGTGGCTTATCAGTGTGAGCTGAACAATGCCCAGCTAGGTCTGTAAATAAACACACACAAAAATAGTATACAACAATACTGTTGTATAATGGACTTGATTATGTTCTCCTTTTATAATCTCTTAGTGCAGCATATGCAGATATATAAATATAAATGACATACAGTAAGACACGCTTAAAAGTTAAACAAAGGACCTGGACTCGGTTGTTTAGACAGTTTTGTTGTTGTTTAGTTTACTATGTAATGTGTTATGTATGAATACACCCTTCCTTGTCACAAAGGTCTGGTGCATACAAACAAAATACTCAACATATTTTTTTTTAAATAGTACAATATTCTCTGGGAAATCTCTGGGAGATCTCTGGGAAGCTGGGAAATCTCGTGTTAGCTTGACCTGGTGTGGAACCACTTTAGAGAGCATAAGAAGGCAAATAAGTGATCTAAAGGGAGAGGGCGACACCTAGTGGTGGATTATTCAGATAAAGTAGGAAAAAAAGATTTTAGTTTTTTATGATCATGCACTCTGGGAAACTCTTCAGCGTGAAGACTTCCTATGTGGAGATGGCATCTACCTGTATGTGTTCTCAATGCCCCACATCCTACTTTTTAGATTGCTTGAGATTGTACACCACTAATTGTCATTAACAGTCATACTGATTCCAAACATTATACTATGCTGCTGTAATTTATTTATTACATAATATTCTCTTGTTTTCTCTAGTTTGTGGAAAAGTACATAGGGTCCAAAGAATTTGGCTTTATTCACATTATTTTACAGAACATGGCAGATGCTGTCTAAAGGAGCTAGCTACAGTACGTTACTTGAGGATAAGTACTGAAGGCTTGAGGGTAAGTACCTCCTAATCTTCTCTGAAAACTTGCTGAAGGCTTGAGTAACCAACAGATGGGTTACCCATCACTTTTAGACCAAAGAGTTATCTACTTCTGCAATAAATGCAATTGCCACAATTTCAACATTTGGGTTTCTCTCACATATTTGCGCAACACTGTAACGTCCATTGAAGGCATCTTATTCAAGGGCTGAATATATGACCAAACTATTAAACTTAGGTATATTTGTAAAGCTTTTTTTTTGTGTGTAAATCAGCTTTACAACAACAACAACAACAACAACAACAACAATAATAATAATAATAATAATAATAATAATAATAATAATAATAGTAATAATATACATTTTAAAATGTAAAAACTGGAATTGTACAAATTAAACTTGTTTATATATATTATATAATATATATTACGGAGACAGAAAAATTAGTGGGTATTCATGTAAGAATAAACATGTTGAGAATTTTTTTTTTCACAAAACGAAATACTTTAACATTTTTAACGCATCTTAGTTTTGTAGATGTTCCAGTTTTTTCCTTAACGCTTTTGTACCTTCAAATAAAAATACTGATTACTTGTTGCTTCTAATGTAAACTTCACCAGTACCTTTTACTTTCTTCTTCTAGGCTGATGATTTTTTCCCCCTTTGTTCCAGACGTCTGACTTCAATCTTTCTACTGCACGTAAAGCAGCAGCTCTGGCTATATTGTAGGGGCGCGGCTTATAGATTACGCAGCGTCATAGCGCAGAAAGCGCACAATGTCCATGTCCTCACCACAGCCAAAGAACGTATAAAGACCGTTTGAAATGAATACAAAACAATTCACACTGTATAAAGACTAAACTTTCTTAAATAAGATTTAAGAGACCCTAATTCAATGTAATTAAATTGTATTAATTGTTTTGAGCTTGAAAATAAAGAGAAGTTTATTTTACTGTAGAATTAAAAAGATATTTCTCTTTAAAGTCACTATGCATGTTATATAATTTATTCAGAAATGCTACTATATCTGTCAATATAAATGCGCCAGGAGGAACTTTTATAATAAATTATAAATTAAAAATTTCGAAATGCTATTGATAAAACCATTTCATATCACTTTAGCATGACCAATGCTGATATGATCTGAAATGTGTAATTAACTAACAATTAGGTCTGTATATTTTATATTTGGCTTATTCCATTTGACTTTTGCTTATGCACCCATTTTTAATATGTAATGTATTATTTAAAGGTTAAGCCTTTATTCTCATAAATACTGTGAATTGCTTTCTATTTGTTTTGTTGTCAATTTATTAAAACAAATATTTTTGTATTAATTTATTGTTCTGAGAAAATATCCGTTTTTTATATGAATGGTTTTTCTTTAGTTCAAAATCTTTAGTTATGAAGATTCTGTTCAATAGATTGATAGAGATTTGGGTATACAGTCTACTGGCATGTAATGTAGCTGTATCTAGTAAGAGGGGCTACATAAAGGGTTATATAACAGCATGTAGCTCAGTAAGAACTGCACTGATATTCCTCTTGGGAAGCTTTAATAGCCGTCTAAACAAGCAAGATAACATGCCATCTAATGGTGCATCATTGTAAGAACTTCATACTATATTTTGTGCATTGTTTGATTGAACTGGGACTCAAACGAGGCAAGTCGTTCATAGAGTTGGTGGTTTAACAACAGGTGAAATGGGGCTACTCCGCCTTGTGTGTGCAGTTTGCATGTTCTCCCCGTGCCTCGGGGGTTTCCTCCGGGTACTCCGGTTTCCTCCCCCGGTCCTAAGACATGCATGGTAGGTTGATTGGCATCGCTGGAAAATTGTCCGTAGTGTGTGATTGTGTGAGTGAATGAGAGTGTGTGTGTGTGCCCTGCGATGGGTTGGCACTCCGTCCAGGGTGTATCCTGCCTTGATGCCCGATGACGCCTGAGATAGGCACAGGCTCCCCGTGACCCGAGGTAGTTGGTAGAAAATGAGTGAGTGAGTCAAATGGGGCTAAGAGATGCCATGGAGTGAATTTCACACTTTGGAACGGTTTTTCATCTGTACACGAAGGATAATCACAGTTTAAAAAGAAGAGTTTGGGCTTTGAATGAATACTTCATTGGTTGGATGTTTTAAACAAATATGAACTGTACTTAAAGTCTGAACGAGTGGTAGACATACTGACTCTTAACCAACTGGTAATTGTTCTTCATGAACAAACTGGATGAACATTGTGTGATTGAATCAAAGTGTGAGTCACTAAGACAAGACTTATTTGTTGAAATGTCTGAATGGAATGTCATTTTTGAAAAGAAATTTAGCAGACCTTCTCTGTGTGGACTGGACAATTTTAATGAATAAAAAAATGAATGTTTACTTATTTACTTAAAACAACTGACTCATAATATCTAATGTCACACAGTGGACCAATCAGTGAATGAATTTATTTATATAAATATTTTATATACAGAATTTAATATATTTTAGCTACCTCTACTTTGTGGAAAACTACCTAGAGTCCAAAGATTTTGGCTTCATGCACATTATTTTACAGAATATGGCAGATACTGTCTAAAGGTGCTGGCTACAATACTTGAGGGTAAGTACCTCCTGATCTTCTCTGAAAACTTGCTGATGGCTGAAGTAACCAACAGATGGGTTCTCCATCACTTTTGATCCTTTATTTCTTTACATTTTTGTTTTTAATGTCTGTCAATAAAATAGAAGAGAGGAGACTATAATAAACTACAAACCTGATTTCAAAAAAATTGGGACACTGTACAAATTTTGAATAAAAACAGAATGCAATGATGTGGAAGTTTCAAATTTCAATATTTTATTCAGAATACAACTGTATTCTGTAACTGAGAAAATGTAATTAAGTTGAATGTATAATGAGGGGAAAATAAGTTTAAATTTCATGGCATCAACACATCTCAAAAAAAGTTGGGACAAGGCAATGTTTACCACTGTGTGGCATCCCCTCTTCTTTTTATAACAGTCTGCAAATGTCTGGGGACTGAGGAGACAAGTTGCTCAAGTTTACAGTAGATATAGGAATGTTGCCCCATTCTTGTCTAATACAGGCTTTTAGTTGCTCAACTGTCTTAGATCTTCTTTGTCGCATCTTCCTCTTTATGATGCGCCAAATGTTTTCTATGGGTGAAAGATCTGGAGGCAGGCTGGCCATTTCAGTACTCGGATCCTTCTTCTACGCAGCCATGATGTTGTAATTGCAGTATGTGGTCTGGCATTCTGGCTTTCTCATGTTGGAAAATGCAAGGTCTTCTCTGAAAGAGACAACGTCTGGATGGGAGCATAATATAGTTCTAGAACTTGGATATACTTTCAGCATTGATGGTGCCTTTCCAGATGTGTAATGCCCATGCCACACGCACTCATGCAACCCCATACCTTCAGAGATGCAGGCTTCTGAACTGAGCGCTGATAACAATTTTGGTTGTCCTTGTTCTCTTTAGTCCGGATGACATGGCATCCCAGTTTTCCAAAAAGAACAAATTTTGATTCGTTGGACCACAGAATAGTTTTCCACTTTGCCACAGTCAATTTTAAATGAGCGTTGGCCCAGAGAAAATGGCTGCGCTTCTGGATAATGTTTAGATATGTCTTCTTTTGACCTATTGAGCTTAAGCCGGCAACGGCGAATGGCACGGTGTATTGTGTTCTCCGACAATGTTTTCTGGAAGCATTCCTGAGCCCATGTTAAGATTTCCATTACAGTTGCATTCCTGTATGTGATGCTGTGCCGTCTAAGGGCCCAAAGATCACAGGCATTCAGTATGGTTTTCCGGCCTTGACCCTTATCCACAGAGATTGTTCCAGATTCTCTGAATCTTTGGATGATATTATGCACTGTAGATTTTGATAACTTCACACTCTTTGCAATTTTTCTCTAAGAAACTCCTTTCTGATATTGCTCCACTATTTTTCACAACAATTTTTAGCATTGGTGGAATTGGTGATCCTCTGCCCATCTTGACTTCTGAGAGACTCCGAGAGGCTCTTTTTATACCCAATCATGTTGCCAGTTGACCTAATAATTTGCAATTTGGTCCTCCAGCTGTTCCTTATATGTACATTTAACTTTTCCAGCCTCTTATTGCTACCTGTCCCAACTTTTTTGGAATGTGTAGCTCTCATGAAATCCAAAATGAGCCAATATTTGGCACGGCATTTCAAAATGTCTCACTTTCAACATATGGTATTATCTACCATTGGTACATCCTACATGCATTAATCTATTCCTCTTTTTAGACCAGTTTCCTACTTCTGCAATAAATGCCACAATTGCAACATTTGGGGTTCACTCCTGTACTTAAAGTCTGACATACTGATTTAGAACCAACTGGTAATTGTTCTTCATGAACGAACTGGATGAACATTGTGTGATTGAATCAAAGTGTGAATCACTAAGAGAAGCCTTATTTGTTGAAATGTCTGAATGAAATGTCATTTTTGAAAAGACATTTAGCAGAATTTCTCTGTGTGGACTGGACTATTTTAATGAATAAAAAATAATATTTGTCTCTTGAGTATGTTTTAACATGAATGCATTAAGTAAATAAACTCATACTCATAATATATAATGTCACACAGTGAACCAATCAGTGAACAAATTTTATAAAATGATTTGACTCACTGAAATGAATCAGAATGACCAATTCTAAACTCTTCTGCCTTCTACCTTATTTAATTGAAGTTACAAGACATTGCAAAATTACTAAATCCTTTCATTTTTTATTCTTGTATATTCGAATATGTTGAATATTTGTCAACTTTTTCCTAAGTATTTTGTTTTGTCTGCTTATGTCTGAAAGGGTTTCAAAGCTATCTTTTTACAGCATTTTGCAAAAATAAATTACAGAATGAGTGTTTGTATACTATATATATATATATATATATATATATATATATATATATATATATATATATATACAGAATATTCTGTAAATATTTTATATACAGAATTTAATATATTAGGGTTTTTTAGTTACCTTTGCCTCCTGAATATAAAGCCTTGCTAAAATTAGTAAAGGTTTATAATATAATTTGTTGTATTTTTTGTAAAAAATTTGGGTATTGGAAAAAGCAAAACATCACACTGTAAAACATCACACAAATGTAACGTTTTGCTAAATGCTCCTAATGAGGTAGAGAAAGCTCAATAAAATAATAAATCTCTCGTTTGCTTTTTTATTCCCACATTCTCTGGCTTTCTTGGCGTGGCTTCCAAGCTCCACCTCTCACCCGACGACAGTGATGATCGCACACGTCATCCAAGTATTCACACATAAACATACTAGACTTTGCATGTAACACTCACTGATCTTCTATCAATGCTCATTTGAGCCATCATTCAAGCTTTCCTGGTGGGATTATTGGGTTACATACTTGTGGTTTACCAGATTACTGTAACAAATAAAGCCTCATATCTGTCCTATCTGCTTTTTGAGATGTTATAGAATATTGTTGTTTTATCTACATGGAAGCAATGTTATGAATGTGATTTGATTCAAGTTTGTATCTGCACTTGGAATATATAAGAATCCAAATGGACACTGCAGTTTATTTCACTGTGTCTAGGAACAGTATTTCCTGATATTACAGTTCATACAATTTAAATGTGTTTTAACATAATTAAATAAACAACAGTAGTCAATAAATTCATTGGTGACAATATTTTGTTCCTACATTTAGAAATATATGAGTATTTTGTTTTCTGCAAATTGACTTTAACAGCACGTAATTCTCTGTTGTTATACACTATAAGTGAAAACAATCACTATGATGATGATGACATAAACGATGGAAAGCCCGAGAGCAAAGCCGTTGAGACAACATGCTGTGGAGCCATAATTCTTCGCTGTAGTCATGTTTCCCACCATTTTCTGGTCTCTTGACTGAAAAACACCACAAGAACAAAATAAATAATTTACAGACATGAAGTGCCAGTCAAGGCCTTGATCCTTTTTTCTGGTGCTCACACTTTTATAGATTACACAAACTAATGCTCACAAAGGTCGACTGCCTAGGCGTCATTTATGTATAAGCTAATATTAGGTCTGTTTTTAACCATCAAAAAGACTTTGGCAAATTATTAGTTTTACAACATACTTATTTAAGAGCAAATAATTAAACAAGAATAACAACAACAAGGAAGAAGAAAAAGAAAAAGCGACTCCACAAAAGCTTTTAATGAACATTTGTTTTAAGTTGTGAACAGTTGAGTTGTGGGCATGTGGTAGCCTAGGTGTTAAGGTGTAGGGCTACCAATCATAAGGTTGTGAGATCGATCCAAGGTCCACCAAGCTGCCAGTGTTGGGCCCCTATGCAAGGTCCTTAACCCTCAATTGCTCAGTTGTATAAAAATGAGATAATATAAGCTCTGGATAAGGGTGTCTGCCAAATGTTGAGTGAATAATACTTACAAAGGAAGTCAATGATTATTCTGTACTTAGTTATTCTGAGGTTTCTCTTTCCAGTCATAATAAAAAACAAAGAGATATATTAAAAGAATACACAGTTTCTTATCTTCACCACGGGTAGTGTTTTAATTTAATTTATTTATATAAGGCTTTTGTAATGTACATCACAAAGCAGCTTTACTGAAATTATTTATCTATATTTATCGAACAGGCCAGAAGTGACAGAAAAACTCCTTAAAATTACAAGATGAAGCAACTTTAACAGGAACCCGTCCTCTGTTTGCTGACACCATATAAGTTTGAATAATTTCTCTTTCACATCCCTACACCTTAGTCAGTCAATTCGCAATAAATTAATGTGTAAAGATGAAGCATGGCTTTTATTTAAATGTTATTGTAGTATTGTTATTTTAGCATTGAAAACTTCATGCTTGTATAATATCATTTTAACTACACACGTAAATGACACATATAATATTATTTTAATTATATTCATATCCTCATTTGTGACAGTTTCCATTCTAAACTAGCCTGCACTGACAAATGTCATTCCTGAAAATAAATTCAGCAGACCTTGGATTTAACAGACAATTTCAATGAACAAATACTTATTTTTGTTTCTTGAGAGCATTTTTAAATGAATGTATTAAGTAAATAAACCAATAACTTACTCATAATATCAAATAAGACACACAGTGAAAAGAAAAAGAATTTAAATGAATCTTTTTGGTGAATTGTATTAAATGGTTTGACTCCTTGGTATGAACCAGAATGACTTGAATTAATTATTTGAAAACAATGCTGCCAAAATATTAACTACTAGTAAGCAAGCATTTAGTTTTGTCTACTTATGTCTGAGAGGGCGATCTTAAAATAATACTTTTTTATTTCTGCCTTGATCTTTAGTATAAAAATCAGGGATTTTTTTTTTTTTTTTTACGTCAATAGAATTCACCTTCTAAATTCCATGTTATTATTCCATGACTCACCTTCATGGAGAAAATCAAGGCGATCAGGCCCAGACAGCATGGGTTACCATAGGACATGGAACAAACAGACCAAGCTGCATAATCAGGTGGATGCTCTGGCATGGACACAACGACTGTCCTTGCTCCTCCTCCATCACCTAGAGGAGCGTTCAGAGGAACCATGGGGCTCTGCATCTTGCTCAGTATCAAACTTCACTGTGCTGTTTCAGAGCTTTCAGGCTATACCAAGTGTAAGTGGGCACGTCGTCCTTTATATAGACTAACCACATTGTTTCCAGTGAATTATAGGTGTATCTGTACAGGCTTGAATGTATGAAAACCACAAACATTTCACAAACTTCATTTTCAGTGTCCTAATTACCAGGTAGCACTTGCAATGGAAATTTCCAGAGTGTAACAGAGTAGGTAATCTATTGTAATTCTATATTATTATAACTATTTGAGATTTGAAGAAACAATTAAACCAGAGAAGATCTTAATCTTTAACCAGAGATCATAATGACTAGAACATCAAATTTATTGCATAGCAAATTAGGATTTATTGATTTATTCCGTTACAGAAGACACACAGCATAACTTCTACAGGCATTAGCAAGAGAAAGACTCTGAGATAATAGAATACAGGGCAATCAAAACGGTTCAGTGTTTTTCTTCACATTTTTTTAAAGCACAATCACACTGTTCTGATCTTAATTCTGTTTTTAAACTCTGAAACTCTAGTTGCTTTATCAATAAATCCAATGTCTTAGCTGTTAAAATATCTAGTTAATGTCAGCATCAGATAGATACACCCTTAGTGCATGTTGTACATTGTTGTAACACAATTCCAGTGATATAACATGGTAATATTACAGAAGATACACTTCTAGGGTGTGTCTAGTTACTGAGGACATGAAAAATAAAAATAAAAATCAAGCTCGTCATTACAGAATGGTCATTCACACGATGTTTAGATAAAAGTGTTTTTAACTTAAACGCTAAACGGTAACGGCCGTGCCGCAACAGCAAAGCAGATAAACAATGAAACCACCGGACCAAAGGATTAGCCACATCAACCTCACAAGCAGTGTAGATGTATGTAACGGGACATAATAAGTAGAACAAAATCTTTCAAAACAATAAACCCTGAATTTTTGTGCAGTGATCACAAAGTACACAAGTAATTAATGGATTTTGTTGCTGGAACTGAGGATCGTTTACCAGAACATACTAGAAATAACACAAGAACGATCACTTTGACTAGAAACACTGATAAAAAAAAAAAAGGTTTATCCTGATAACCTGGAAATAAACTGAGGAACTTTTTTTTTAACGGAATCTGTACTTGCAGAAAGACC
This sequence comes from Tachysurus fulvidraco, assembly GCF_022655615.1. Classification (NCBI taxonomy): domain Eukaryota; kingdom Metazoa; phylum Chordata; class Actinopteri; order Siluriformes; family Bagridae; genus Tachysurus; species Tachysurus fulvidraco. The sequence goes on from NC_062527.1 coordinate 6,177,900, forward strand.
CAGGAGAGAAAAATAAAAGAATTTATTTAATTATATTTGTATATAACAGAAACACCACTTGAGAAATGGGACTTACACCAAAGTTTGCATGATCTGAGCTAAAATAAGATACTGAAGCTGGACACTGGAAAAATGTTCACGAGTTGTCTCACGTCTCGGAGACGATTTTTTTTCTGGTGTACCAAAAGACTTGTATCAAAAGACATCGGACTGCTGAACTATGATTAGTGCATGGTTAGTGGTTTTTTTTTTTGTTTGTTTTTTGTTTTTTAATCTTCTCAACAAAGAGCTCATAACTATCCAGCTACACTAGTAATACTTAGTCTTGAAGCTTAAATGATATAAGAAAGATCAAGTGCTCTGGTTAGGTGAGAGGCACAATTTTAAATGCAACAAGAGAGAATTTCCACACGTCATATCTTTGAAGTGACAGAAGACGAACCTCCTTGTGTATACACATGGACGGAGTTCTGGAAAACAAATAGAGATGCAAAAAAGCAGTGTTTATCTCCTGTAGGCAGAAGTGTATCTGGTCACTGATGCATTTTGTCAGTATGAAGCTTTACCTTTTTGCCCTCTGCGTTGTACTCGTCGAGCAGCGCCTGAACACGAGAGCCGTAATCCTGGTGCACCTCCATCAGATTCTTGACCTGTGAAGACGAGGGAGAAAGACAGAGAGACAGTGTTCTAAAACTGTAGGAAAGTCTGAGAGGAGTAGAACAAATAAAAAAAAAAAAAAGGAAAAATGAATGTACCATGCGTTTCTGAATGAAGAGCTGAGCTCCTTTCAGATGCCCTGCCATGTTTTGGCACAAACGCTCACGTTCTGCCTCGTTCAGGACCTTGGTGAAGAAAGTGCAAACCTACAGGAGAACAGAAGAGCACCACAGGTTCAATTCCACACATACGTACAGGGTTAGACTATGCCACATGCCGATCCTCCATGAGATCACTGGTCCACATGACGCGCTGGTACCTGAGTCACGTTATCCTCGTCCGAGCTGTTGTAGCGTCCGACATCAGGAGAGGTAATAAACTTGGACTCCATAAAGCATGGCTGACAATCTGGGGCACTGAAGCTGTTGGGGTAGTAGTTTGGGGTTCCCGCTGTAAAAACAAACAAACAAACACACACAAAAAAATACTCTTATCAGTTGTGTCGAATGGAACTGAAACTGTGAAGTGTTCAAGAGGTCTTGAGTTTGAACATCTGTCCAGGTGTGCAGCCAAGACATGATGTCAAGTGTGTGTTCAGTATGTACGGTGAGAATTTCTCACCATGGTTGTCAGTAAAGCACATGGGTCCATCTCTCTGGTAGTTGGCCACACGGGCACGATAAGGGCAGTTAACAGGCAGCTGGAGGTAATTGGCTCCAAGCCGATGGCGGTGGGTGTCGGGGTAAGAGAAGAGACGACCCTGAACAGAACAGCACAAGATTGAGATTATAAACACAGCAAAGACATAGGGTATGAGGAAAGAGACATGTTTTTTTCAGCTAACCCTTTTATACAGAGTCAATTTACACCTAATTTTTATATTTTAAAAAAAATGGATGTAAATCACAGTTAAATATCTTGAATATCTTATTTCTTAAAATAAGAAACTTAGCTCTCTAGATTTTTTGATGCTCTTAATTTTCACTAACTCCCTATTTAAATAAGTGCTTTTTTAAACTCTGTGCTATACGAATATATTTGATATATATTTTAATTAGATTTTGCACAAATTTGTCTCTAGCATTACATACTGTATTTTACATCCTGAAGCTCGGGTAATTAAGTAAAAAGCTCTGTACATTAAGAATATACGAGTTAAATGCACAGAAATGGTAAATATGATATATGCAAATTCATCCTACTTCTTGATAACAGAATGTTTTGTTTATTAGTAGATAAGTAATTCTTACTGCTTGATTATTCGGAAACACACATTTATAATATCAGAAGAAACAGTTTTTTTGATGTCACAGTGATGCCGAGAATAATGCATAAACATCTGGGCTATTTAGAATATACAAAAAGTTGAGTGATAAACACAACTCTGGTCATATGTTGGTCTCGTATATCAGATTTCCTGTCGTCCTCAAATAGATGCATTACCACGGCTTTCTGCGTGTGGTTTCCAAAACAAATAGGTGCTGAATAGGTCCCCCAGCTGCTTTGAAACTTCTGGACAACCACAGCTATTTAGAAAAACGGCACAGTTCACAGAGATAGTGGCTTTGAATTTACATGCCATTAAAAGCTAGCTGGATTTGTGCTCATAATTCTACAAACTGATATAAGCACTTGTGAAACTCTCGACCTGTATCTGTATGATGTTTTGCGTTGTGCTGCTCTGCCACGTGATTGGTTGATTAAATAACTGGAAATGTATATAATAATTAAGGTAAAGTTAAATCTGAAGCTGCTTTTTGTAACGATGCCTTGTCTTAAATGTAGATCCCAGTGGCAAGGACTCAGTAGTAGGAGTCACTTTGAATTTATTCTTATTGTAAAGTCGGCAACCTTTCTGGCAAAACTCTGAGTTATTTCTAGTCATATAAGACTAGGATCCTATTTATATGAATAAAAAAAAACAAAACAAAACAAAAAAAAACAGAAACCCAGCATTCCTCAAGATGATGTTTCAACAACAGCTCTGACACAAAAAAATGGACAAAAATACAAAAGGTTTATTGTCTTTGCCTCCAAAAACAGCCACAAAAACAAAAACCCCCACAATGGTTCAGGCTGCTCCGGTTATATCTACTAAACAGAGTGTAACCAAATCAAACAGGGCTTTTCCTTATTTGGTATTGTGGTCATCAGATGAGTGAGTAATCTACACGGCTATATAACACACCGTCTGTAGTATACATCTAGCATCAGCTTAAATAAATAAAAGAGTGATGCGAGAGTGTGACGTTTTACCTGTAGCATCTTGTCCGGACTTGGCTCAATACCTGGCGGCATGTTACTGGGGTCAAATGCAAGTTGTTCCACCTCAGCAAAATAGTTAACAGGGTTTTTATTCAACACGAAGCGTCCGACTGGAATCAGGGGGTAGTCATTATGGGACCAAACCTGAGCATCGAAGGAGAAAACCACTCATTGTTATTATTAGTATACATCATCTCATGGTCCTTCATGGTATAATAATCACAACCATAAGTATAACATGGCTACTGGAGAAGAGGTTTAGGCACCTTGGTCAGATCAAATGGGTTCCATGGGTATTTCTCTGCCTGCTCAAAGGTCATGACCTGGATGTAGAAGGTCCAGGAGGGGAAGTTGCCATTGGCGATGGCGTTGTACAGGTCACGGATGGCGTAGTCAGGATCAGTAGCGGCTAAACGGTCTGCCTCCTCTACGGTCAGATTCTTAATGCCTTGATCAGTCTGACAGGAAGAGACAGTGTCACACACACAGGACTAAGGACAGAAACAAACAAGCTCAAACACAACCACACACACCTTGTAGTGGAATTTGCAGTAGACAGGGTTGCCTTCAGAGTTTATCAGCTTGAAGGTGTGGGATCCGTAGCCATTCATGTGGCGATATCCGTCAGGCAATCCACGATCACTGAAGAGGAACGACACCTGCAAGAAAGGCAGAAAGAGAGAAAGAAGAAAAGAAAAACCTGAGATGTGTGTATTAGATGGACACAGTGTATTTAATGAGAATATTCAGAAACATGGACCATTTTCCCTTCATTTGTTATATTTGCAGTTATATTAGTGGCAGAATTTATATAATTTTGGCTCTATTTCGGAGATGTTAGTAAATCTATAGATGCCATAGCAGCAGAATATTATATATATATATATATATACACATATATATACATACACACACACACACACACACACACACATACATATATATATATACATACACACACACACACACACACACACACACACACACTTCTGTTAACTCTAATAAGATTGGCCACATAAATAATCCATACCTATCTGTAGCATCTTATTAACTCACTATCATTATTAAATATTGTATACAATAAATTTTTTCTCCATCTTCACCTTTTGCCCATTTTCTCCTCTGCTGAAGAACCTCTTAAACCTCTTAAAAGTCCTCCTCACTACTCCTAACACTTTTTGACCTTAGGAATAACTTGCATAATCTTTAGTAGTATCTGCTCTAAGGGGAATCATAATTCTAGAAAAGTGGGCATCACTAGGAGCAACACTTTACACTAAGAATCTTTATGAATACGTGCCCTGAACTTTTGCCATGACACTTGCTTCTTCGACTTAGTTAAAGCTAACTGGCTGATGGTACATAATTCAGAAAGGCACACGTTTGTCTTTACAAAGCTTCAGGGCTGATAATATTTCATGTCTGAGCTCTTGTAGAATTGTGGAGATCATCTTCATGACACTCCAGAATTATAAAGAATTGCAGTTTCTTTCAAGAATATCTTTATACTGGTTTAGTAGGTCATGGTCTAAGAGAACTTTATAAAACTGTCGTGGTCACAGACAACACTTTTTTTTTTGTCTATGAAATTAATGCAAAGTCCCAGGCACTGCTCATGTACCAGACAATTCCATCCCAACATTAAAGCATGGTGGTGGCAGCATCATACTGTCGGAATGCTTTGTAAATAAACTTTTTTCCTAATGTTCTGAATGTAATATTACAAATTCTATTCACTGGAATTAAGAAGCCCAAACCTACACAAAAGCACAGAGCTCCATGAAGACATGGTGTACAGAATTGGTGTAAAAGAAGTCAAGTGTCCCGCATAGGGCCCTGATTCTAACTCAACCTAACTGAACCCCAAGTCTTCTCCTCTTCACACTTACAACATCAGTGTCTGATCTCCTCAATGGTCTTCTAGGTGAATGATCACTAATCCCCACAGCCATGTTTCAGCACCCATCAGAAAGCCTTCCCAGAAGAGTGGAGCTTATAATAACATCAAAAGTGAGCTTAAATCTCTTCACTAAACCCATGTGGTTTGGTCAGGTGTCCACAAAATTTTTGCCATATAGTGTAAAAGCAGGTAGATTCATTCTAACATGGTGCCATAGCTGAAAAAGGTAACACTTGTGCAGGTGCTGCAATAAACATAACCAAACCCAAAGGTTTCTCTAGGGGGCGACAAAAACCTTACAAACAAATTCTTACAAACCTGATGCAGTGACTCTGGACGCAGGCTCCAAAAGTCCCACACCATGTCAGGGTCCTTTAGGTGAGTCTGAGGATTCCGCTTCTGAGAGTGGATGAAGGACGGGAACTAGGCATGCGCAAATACACAAAACTCCGTAAGCACACAGAAAACATTATAGTGCAAGAAATTCTTATCTCTGTATGCATCTCTCTCACCAGAAGAGCATCCCTGATAAAGAAGATAGGTGTGTTATTGCCTGTCAAGTCCCAGTTTCCCTCATCGGTGTAGAACTTCACTGCAAAACCTCTAGGGTCCCGGACTGTATCAGCTGAACCAGACTCACCAGCTAGAAACATGGATGTTGTTTTAAAGTATGATGAAAGAAATAATACTGCTGCTCCTGGGACTACAACATACTCCTGCACCATGGTGCATGCCATGAGCACTAAGTCTATGCTAAAGTGGATTTGTTTTGACCCAAAGATGTGGTTCATGGGTAAAAGACTGAGGCTGGAACAAGGGGTGGTTCCATATCCAGAAATGTTTAAGTGTGATATTGCCAAAATAAGTATTTAATCTGACTTTAACCACACCTATATGGTGCACCAACCAAGTATTGGCACCCTTGCTTTAAAAAAGAGAAAAGAATATTTAAAAAAAAAAGAATTTTATTTAAAAAAATAAATAATTAAATAATTAAAATCAGACCCTAGATATATCTGGAGAGGACCTTTGGGAACAACAACAATAATAATAATAATAATAATTTAAAAGCCACACAGCATGGTTGACTTCACTATAATTATTGATTGTTAGTGTCACAAAAAATACTTTAGCATTTATACTCAAGTATAAAACAGGACTCTCGCTTCCTTTCAAAGCAAGAAGAGCAAGGGATGTGTTGTACGTCCCTGAAGTCTAATAACAAATAATGACTGTAATAATTTATTACAGATTTATGATATTAAATGAATGGTAGAGATATAGAGAGGAGACAGGAAGTTTGTCTCACCAACAGTAGAGAATCTCACAGCGACCGGAGTCGTCTTGCCAACATATTCAAACACCTTGGCTTTGCAGTAGCGTGTAATGTCATGAGTCACCTCAAAATAGCCAAATGCACCTGCAGAGAAGAAAAAGTATCAAACTGCTGTACCATCATTTCAATCAGAAAATAAAAAGCCACTGCACAAGTTCCACGTTTCTCTGATCAGCCACTGCTTAAGATGATCTCTTTTTAATTTCCAAAACAAAAACAAAAAAAACAAGATTAGAGTCATTCCTTTAGGGCTAAAGTGTGGACTATTTTAGTAGGTCAGGGTTAACTCCCACTTACTGCCATCCAAACAGACTTTGGCCAAGCGCTTTAGTTAGCAGCAAGTGCAGCGGTTTGAAAAAGGTTTCTCTGCATGTGTTTCCCAACTAACTCCATTGTGACTTACAAGTAGAACCATGGCAGTGAATGGGAGGTGTTCCTGAGGGTAATGCAATGTTCTAACCTTCAAAAACACAGCATAGAAACTGCTGTCTGCAGTGAATCAACTAGTTGAACAACATTTTAAACAGTAAGGTGAAATTATCATAAAACAGCCTGCGTTTTCAGTGACCCATGTTGAAAATAAACAATGCAGTGTTTAACTACATTGCCCACCACAGTGTGTTGGAACAGTCTTATACAGTGTTTGGATATTAACAAGTAACACATAGCTAAAATTCTGCATTATTTTCCCAAATCCCAAATCTTAAAACATAACAGGAAAGAAGAGTGAATTAAACAATTCACAACAAGAAACATTCCAAATGAATCTACTATTGATTTTTTTCTATTAGTTGCTATATTCAACACTATTTTTAAATAGACAATAAAAAAATGTGCAATTTTACATATCGTAATCTTCCCGGTCCATCGACTGTTCTGAAAAGTCTCTTGATGACAGTGATATTTTCAGAGAACAACCCCATATATGGTAAATCTTTAAATTTACATACACAACAATGGACTAGTTTATTCAGTCGACTTGTACTTGAGCATTCGTGAGCACAAACCTGCTCCTTTAGCATGCACCACCCGTTCAGGGATGCGCTCGCGGTCAAAGTGGGCCATCTCGTCAGTGAAAACAACATCCTGCACCAGCAGTGGCCCTCGGGGTCCAGCCGTCTGAACATTTAGCTTATCGCCAATGGGAATACCTGCTCCGGTGGTCAACAGATCCGGTTTCTAAGACAAGAATGGATACACAGGTGAGAGTAACGTGAGGAAACAAAAACACTAGTAGCATCTATACATACTGTAAGATTATGTTCTCCTATATCACTACATTGCTTTGTTCCCTCAGCCACCAGCCAAAACCGTCCTGGCGGCACTCGATTCCTTGCTCCGTACATGTTCCCAGCGGAACTCATCTCAACCCACCATCGCTCAAGATACAACGAAGGTCTACATCAAATCAAGCTGAGTAACAACTACTACTTAACACAGATTTAAAACAGCGGGAAGATCACCACCTAGCCCTGAGGTAAGATACTGGAGATGCTTCTAAACATGTGCTGCAGTCATTGGTCATTTGCATGAATGTGGAGTTGTACTGGTTTTCCTATTGAAGTGGCTTGGTTCTATGTTCTTGTAGCTTCTTTTCACTTTGCTGCTATATTTTACCACATAAACTTATTTCATTTCTGATGCATTTGTAGTGAGGGATAAAATGGTTCCAGTTCTGTGGTGCAGGAACATGGTTTGGGCACCATCAGCATGCTCTCCTTGACCAGCAAGTCCTCCTTGCTCAGCCTGTCATCTGAACTGGTGGGCAGCAGTCCGAATCTGGCAAAGAATGGCATGGCTCACGTCTGCACATCGTTTGTCTTCAGCTAGATGCTGCCTTATGAGCTGGTCTCTCTTTCTCCCTCTCACACACAACCACACACAGTCTCTACACTCAGAGTAGAAAGTTGTTCTTGAGATCACCACCAATTTGCAGAGGCTACAATATACCACCAACTCTTCCTTAATTAACTATTCGACAAACTCCACTCATATTGGGTCACTTTTTCCTTGCCACCGCAGCATTAGGATTTTATATAAAGCACTTGTATTTGTTAAATGACGTAAATGCAAACATAAAATTAGTCTGGAAGTTTGGTTATTCCATAAATAAAATAAAAACACTCTTGGTTTGAATGTTGTCATTACTTTTTATGGGTCATAATTAACCAGACTTTGATAGCAGTGTCTACAATACAGGCTAACACAGTGCTAATAAAATAAATCATCTAGTTGACGTTAAAAACATAATTAAGAATTATTGTTCTGTAATGGAAGGGACTTTATTCCTCGAAAGACCTTGGTCATCGGCCTCGATTACATAACCGAACAGTTAGCCAATCAACACACGTAAAGAAGAACTGCGACCGCTTGTGAACTGTAAGGCTGACTCTCTGATTGGCTGGATCTCTGATAAAAAGCAACCAATCCCGTTAGAGGATTTAAACAGGCGAGTCTAAAGAAAAAACAGCTTTTAGTACTTTAGACTGGTTGGTTGTTTTGTTTTTTTTTTTGCAAGTTTCGCAGTTCTGATCTACGTGTTTTGCAATCCAGATGTACACGTTTACATTTAAAGTTTAACAAACATAACGTTTATTATTTTAACACACTTGAAGGCTAACTACCACGAGCTACTGGCTAATCGAATGCACCAGTTTGATCACTTTTTAAACAAATGCATAACTGCATAGAACTTCAGTTGTTAAGAAATAAAGACATGAGTAATCGACATTAAGTAAACATTCTCAGTGACAGTAACTCGAACTGTCCGACCTTTGCCTCGATTATTTGTTGCACCACGGTGCTCACACTAGCATTAGATTTAAAACGCAAACCTGAGATCCTTTTCTTTCTTTCCATATTTTCATTTGATCCGTAGCCTTTTCTCTGTTTTCCGCCATCCTTCTTATAACTCAAAGGAACGCCAAATGTTGATCTGTGATAACGTTCTTGGGCTGCAGGGTTTCTAACACTGTTTTTGTTCCTGAAGCTCACTAAGCCCCGCCCTTGAGCCAGCCCCGTTTTCTTATTTGTCGTTGAAAGTGGTCCCCCCCCCCCAAAAAAAAACGAGGACAAGGTACGCACGCGTGCATTGCGCATGCGTCAACTGTCTGTCTACATAAGTAAACAATCCGAATGTCAAATTATACATAATATATGTGGTATGTTGTAACATTACAATTCCCATTTACTGGAACCCAAAGGACCAAACATGCTCCAGCATGACTGCTCCTTTGCATAAAGCAAACTCCAGGAACACATGGTTTGCCAATGATGATGTCGAAGATCTCCTGTGCCTCACTAATGCTTTTGTGAACCCTGTGAGATTACCAGGGATTTTGCATTGATTTCTCCTAAAATGTGGTTTGATCTTCATCTAATCCAAATTATAGACAAGGACAATTGTAGTACAAATTTCAATAAACAAATGATGCACATACAGTAGGAGTTTTCAGCTCTTTCTCAAACATTATTGAGTAATCCTTCACATTGCAAGCTGGAAAAAAGTAAGCAAACCTCTATTAAAACCTCCAAAAGAAGATTAAACTGAAAGGTTAAGTTGGTTACTTACATATCTGTTTATTTCAAGAATAATTCATTAATGTAAACCATGCTTCGATCCCATCATTTTAACCTACAGTATAAGACATATTATACAGATAGCCTACAACAGCATTTTTAAAAACCTGAATGTTCACAAGTTCACAATAAGTCACATTGTGTACAAATGGAGGAAATTAAGGACTGTTGCTAGTTACCCTAGGACTGGGAATCGCACAAACATCAGACAAAGAGCACAATGCACAATGCTGTAAGAAAAAAGAAAGAAAAAAAAAGAACTCGAGGATAACCACAATCTCTTGGCTTTAATTATGTCTGAAAACCACATAAATTTGACTCGCTTGTGTGTAAACCACCATCAACACTATGAAGATTATGAAGGAAACGATGATAAGCACAAGAGCAATGCCATTGATCCAACATGCCTTGAAGCCATATGACTTCACTCCAATTTTCCAGTTTTCGGACTGAAAGAGGCACCGATACAAAAACGAAAAAAATTACACTCCACAACCACAAAATGATAAAATATTTAATTATATAAATATTTGAATAGTTAAGACTATAAATACTAGACAATAATAAAAAATAAACAATATTACATTTTTTACAACTTTTTTAATAGGTCATCACTTTTCACCACTGATATTCCTACTGGTATTTGCAGTGGAACACACTGTGGATGGTGGATGGCTTGCATGGAAAGCTGTTCACAGGACTTCTCAGTGAAGCACAAGAGCTCTGCATTTAGTTCAGCATTTCACCTCACTGTGCTGTCTGAAATCCTCCAGGCATCAGATTCAACCGTTTTTCTTACAGGTTATTTGCAAGTTTGAAATAAAGTAAAGTAAAATAAAGTAAGTAAATAAAATTGTCTTTATTTACATAATCTAACTGTAAAACAGGTAAAGATCCTCTTCAGCTTTATTTCTTTCTGACTCTGGAGTTTATCCTGGCAATGCTGGGAGGGTGGATTTCCAGTCTATTGCAGAAAACACTTTATGATTTGCTCTGTGTAACAACAGACACACAATTTAGTCATTTAGTAAAACTAAGGCACAGAATAAAATAAAAATAAAATTTAAATCTAAGGCACAGAATAATTAAATTTTAACTATAATAGTATATTATAGTTGAAAACCTATATTATCGTATATTATTGTTGAAAACGTATTTCTAATTTCTGTTTAATTCTGAGTTATTTTATTTTGTTACTATTTAATTATTTATTTTATCGGTATTTTATGCTCTTTAGCACTTTGTGGCCAGCTTTAGCTGTTTTAAAGTGCTTTAATAAAGTATATTATTATTATTATTATTATTATTATTATTATTATTATTATTATTATTATTATTATTATTATTATAACTTTAATAATCCTTAGTCAAGAAATAAACTTTAATATATCATGTTGCACGTCAGTCCCATTTTTAGATTTTAATTGGGATTTTAAACTCGTAATTCATTTATTTTGTTAGTAAACAAATTCGTGTTCTGAGCTGTTTTCTAGTCATTTCCTTTTTGTGTCTTACCTTTTGTATGAGTATGACTATTTTCCTGGTTTTGCGTTTTTGACCATAAAAGTAACAGACTTTTATATTGAATAATCGACTTCACAAATTTTTTCTGATCGCTTATTAAACTTATGACGGTTGAATGTCATATTTCGTTCTTATCTAACTTAATGCTGACCTACAGTAAATAAAGATATCAAGCTTCCATGAGTGGATAAAGAGAGACGGAAAGAGATGAGATAACTGCAGTCCTAAATCTTTTATTAATCACAAACATCTAAAAACACCTTTACCTTAAGAAAAATATTAATGCAGATAACCAAGACAACATGAAAAGGACAAAAAAAATAATTAATAAGTCTCCTGCAGACCACAGGAATTTTTGACCCTGCTGGAAAGTTTAATGTGTCATAACTTGGGTTTTCTAACACATATTTGCCTGAAATTTACCAGGATTTGAATTTTAACCGGTTCAAATGATGAACTTTGGAAGTAAAATTAATTTTGTCTATTTTCATTGAACTATGTGTTCGTAAAATAAATACTTTCTTCCTCAAGAGCACGAGGTCAACTTGACCCAGCCACATTTAGTGGGGCAATAGGTCACACTTTTGCCCTTTTCAGCGCAATGAACTTACATACAGACACAAAATGCACACATAAAATGTCCACTAACACACGCAACCAAAACACACACACACACACACATACACACACACACACACACACACACACACACACACACACACACACACACACACACACACACACACACACACACACACACACACAAGCACTGGGCATTGCAATTCATTAGGCCTCCAGAAAAAAAATAACTACTCAGGCCATCCTTAAAAATATTCTTGTTTGCCGTAACCCGACCGACCCTGTCAATTTAGGAGCGACTCAATTTTTTATTTTTTTTTGCTTTAAGTTCGACTGACTTTCCGGTTGAAAATTTGTGTTAAGACCGACCAATTTTTTTTTTTACTCTTCAAACAACTAATACACTCACTCTCATTCAATCTCACTCATTTTCTACTGCTTATCTGAACAACTAATACAAAAGCAATAAAATAATATTAATTATATTTTAGTAAGCATTGTAAATCTATAAATTGTCTAGGCCCACATACAAACAAAGGCTACGTACTTTCTTTTAAATAAAAACCCATGACGTCATCTATGTTAACACTATTGGTTAACGAATGTCACACTACGGCCTGTGCGTTCGCTGATTCACTGTCAGAGTCAACAGTTTGCGGTTGGTAATGATGGCTGCGGCTGCAGTAAACAAAGTGTTCACCATTCAAAGTCATACGAGTTCAGGCACCATAATACATCTAAAAAATTCATTAAAACAGCTCGGCACTGCTTTGACTTGGCACGAAGTTCTGGAAAAACTGTGCCCAGATCTTTTCCCAGCCCTTCTCCCGTTCTAGTCTAACCATGACCGTGTCGACTGACTTGAAGAAAACCACAAAAATTACTTCATTTTTTTCTTCAGATGAATGCACCTGAAATTCATGCAATAAACATCACCAAAATTGTACCAAAATTTAGAAAAAAAATAGACCTACCTACCGACCCATATCTTCTCTTCTCTTCTTCTTCTACTACCAAGCTTTACACACACACACACACACACACACACACACACACACACACACACACACACACACACACACACACACACACACACACACACACACACACACGTTGTGTTTTCATATTCAAATCATATTTGTTTCCTCTCTCTTATTTGTGAATTTAGTTGCATAAGTCAGCTTTGACCTGGGGATGTTTATATTTAATAATTTCTGCTTATTTTACTCAAAAACATGGAATATTTTCATGAGAATTATTGTTTATAAATTAAATATAATAAAAAGCATAAGAGGTGTAAAGGAAGTTTTATTCACAAGAAATTATGCCATGTTTCTTAGTGGTGTGTGTGTGTGTGTGTGTGTGTGTGTGTGTGTGTGTGTGTGTGTGTGTGTGTGTGTGTGTGTGTGTGTGTATGTGTGTGTGTGTGTGTGTGTGTGTGTGTGTGTGTGTGTGTGTAGCCCGTTTCTGGGTGATCAGATGGCATCTGGTAGGCAAAATAGACATACGTGTAAAATGTTCACATGTTGATCAAGAAAAAAAAAGCTGATCACACAGAATGGCGATAATTGTATAATTGTTTTTATTTATAAGCATTCAAGTCAATTTGACCTGAAAATTGTGCATCAATTTGGCCTGTAATTGTGCATTAACTTTTGTGCCTCTATAATGAAAATAATTCAAAATTTCTGCTTTTTTTCTTGTTTTTTTTGTTTTGTTTTTTTTACTAAAAAATGAGGCAGGTTTATTATACCAAATATTACAAAAAAAAATGCAAAATATATGTTGGAAACAAGTACAGACCAAAAGTTTGGACACACCACGTTTTCAACAGGACAATGTCCCCAAACACACCAGGCTGTGTAAGGGCTATTTGACCATGAAGGAGAGTGATGGGGTGCTGCGCCAGATGACCTGGCCTCCACAGTCACCGGACCTGAACCCAATCGAGATGGTTTGGGGTGAGCTGGACCGCAGAGTGAAGGCAAAAGGGCCAACAAGTGCTAAGCATCTCTGGGAACTCCTTCAAGACTGTTGGAAGACCATTTCAGGTGACGACCTCTTGAAGCTCATCAAGAGAATGCCAAGAGTGTGCAAAGCAGTAATCAAAGCAAAAGGTGGCTACTTTGAAGAACCTAGAATATGACATATTTTCAGTTGTTTCACACTTTTTGTTATGTAGGTATATAATTCCGCATGTGTGAATTCATAGTTTTGATGCCTTCAGTGTGAATCTACAATTTTCATCGTCATGAAAATGAAGGAAACTCTTTGAATGAGAAGGTGTGTCCAAACTTTTGGTCTGTACTGTATACTTAATTTTTTATAAGCAGTCAAAACAAATAAGGTCAACTTGACTCCTAATTTGTATAGGAATGCAGAAAAGGTCTGCAGGAGTGTTAAAAGTAATTTTGTGAACCTGAAATTTTCCATTAACTAACATGGGAATGAATGGGCATGGTTTAAAAAACAGTACTGAAGATAGCCACTAGAGGGCCCCATAACACTTATCTGCTCTCTAAAGGTTGAATGCCTTTTAAAAAACAACCCAGAATATTACTTATATAAATATATAATAAAAAAATATTTGAAATATAAAGTGAAACAGTTGACAGAAATATTGAGTGATTTAAATCATGGACAAATACAAGAAAGCTTATTTTTGAGTTTGAATGGACTTCCTAGAAACTACACATAAATATGCTTAAGTAACATATGAGAAATTCATTTTGTATATTTTCAAATGACCAGTAGCTGAATAAACATTACTGCTTATAATATTTCTAACAGATATGTTTTGGACTTAAAATCAACGTTTGCTTTTATTTTCATAAATTACCAGGTTTCTGAGTTTTACTGCTATTTTGAAAAGACAAGGAAACAATCTGAGTCATTTCTTTATTTAAAGAGTTGTATATTTTAACATCATTATACCATATCTATTACACTTTCATGCACTGCAAAATGACTTTTTTTTATTTCATCGATCACAAACATGATATCGACTCAAGCCTAAATAAAATATTCTCTATTGCTTCTCTAGTGGTTAATTTGGCACTGGATGAAACGGAGTGCTGTGTACAATGGAGTTAGTCATGAAACCTCAAACACTGCACTGAGATTGTTGACGTACGCTAATCATGTAGGCTACATTAAGAAAACTTGAACCTGGTTAGTTGAATACTGTCTCTTGACATGTCTTTAAACAGAGACTAATCTGAATATGAATGTTAAATGTATGTCTGCTGAAGGAAAGAAATTTTATTGCCAAACCCCTTGTAGTAGTCAGTAACAGTTAGAGACGACTTTTGTCTTCTTTTTTTTTCTTTTTCTTTTTTGTTAAATTTTATCTCTAGACAGAATGCATAAAAAATAAATGAATAAAAACTGCATTTCCAACAGGTGACTAACATCTCTCTGAATACATTTCCAAAGTGCAGGCAAACCGAGGGCACAGGAAAAAGTTGAGAACTAAAAGCAAATATCAAATATATAATTCATGTTTCATGTTTAATGTTTACATTCACCGTGATATGACGCAGAGCCTTAACAGCTAGTCTCGCTTTCTAGCTGTCATTTCTGCAGGTGAAGCAAGGCTCTGATGGATGGGAATGTAAACCTGCTTTAAGGAGAACGAATGTTTACACTCTAAACTACTGCACTCTCCCAAAGAAGTGGTTAAAGGTCTTTCCAACATACATACAGGTGAGTTCTATTGCTTTTTAGTGAGCATAAAAATATAAAACCGCACAGAACAGCAATAAATAATAATTATCATAACAATAATAATAAGAAGAAGAAGTAGAAGAAGAAGAAGAATTTGTAGGTATTAGAATGTGACTGCTTACTCAACTGAACAAATGACTACAACGCAGTGCTGACTGGCGCTCGTTCAGGTCAGACACCCTGTTATAACTGCTACAAATGAGGACAGATTTAACCTGGATAAAAGGACCTGGGATTTAAAGCAGAGACAGGCAGAGTTTCAGTCTTTCCATTATGATCTGCTCTGTGGCTCTGGCTGTGCAACTGCTTTAAAAAGATACTGTTTTTTTTTCCTGAATTAAGATGACCTCTTGACCTTTTTCAAAGTCATTATGATTGGGTCACGGAGACAGTAGGCACCATGCAGGTCGGAACAGGAGGGTAGGAATCAGATTAGGTCCTCCGCAGAGGGTGCCACATGGAGACGGGTTTGCGCAGAGTCGCCAGCATTTGGTTCCAGTGAGTGATGCCCATGCCACTCGCCTCTGGCCCGATGATCACATGACCTATGTTTTCACCACGCCCGTCTTCTGTGTTTTCAGCCACCGTGACTCTTAGGGAGAGGTCCTGTACATAATACAGGCATGATGCAGAAAAACATTGGACGTCTTTGACCGGATAAACAGTTTGTAAAGAAATTGCACAGATTGTATTGTAGGGTTTCATCTGCCCTGGCACTAATCCCTATATCTGACATGAAAAACATCTCAAATATTAATGGAAGTAAAACGTCAGTAATGTTTATATCACGGAATGATTTAGCATGATAAACAGGGACAATAATTGTCCTTTGTTTCTCCTTTGAAACTGATTGTCAAGACTCATTACAGCTGTAGCAGCGGACTCTGTTTCCCGTACTGCACTTCCTTGTTCTCACCTATCTCACATTCACTCACACTCATCTATAACATGTGTGTTTTTCACATACTCACATAAGTATACACCTTACTAGTCGTTACTAATGTTAAATAGTTTGCTTTACCTGCGACTGCGTCTATCTCGGGCCTTTTCTCATGACACTAAGCTCTGTGATCCTTAATAATATCTCCTGCGTGTTATTTGTTACCTGAAGCACGACGGCAGGCACAGAGAAGATCATTGCCTCATTGAAGATAGGGTTAGTATCTCTTTTTATGGAGGTTTTCTTCTTACTGATCTTCCTGCCATCTTGGAGGAGGTACACCTTCACAAACGGATCTGTTCGAACGTTAATTAAGTTAGTAAAGTGGAACAGGAAGGAAAACAGTCAGAATAGTGGGAGTAAAATCCTCTCTGACCTGCTGTGGTTTTGCCATTAGTCCAGACCAGGTTCTTTGCTTTAGCCACCACCACAGTGAGGCGCTCTGCAGTGGGGAGGTAACTGAGGGAGAGCAGAATCTCTCCAACAGCATCCACAGTCTGTAGAATCAATACACAACCGAGTCACAACCCAAAAACAAAACACAGAAATAAAACACGTTGAAACCCCAGTTTGAATACAACATCCAACATCTAGAGTAGATATGTTAAAAGCTTGCAAGACGGGATATTATAATAAAATTCCATTCAAAGTCAAATACAAATGGACCTGGATAAGATATGCAGATTATGTCCAAATTTATACGAGCATCCACACTGCACTCTACTCTACAACTATTACTGGCACAATACTCTACAAATCAATGTGGCAGATATAACTTTGACAACACCAGAATAAACTAGTACAGTAAGGCAACAGGCTGATTGCAGTATAACCAAAACATTAATTTTATTCCCTCTCTTAAAAATCAATCATAAATCTGTTTATTATCTCTTAGACGAATCAGAATAAATCAGAAAGGAAACATAACTCTAGATATAATGATCAATTACACTTTTATACACATTATATATGGCATTTTTTTTATGAATTATGAACTTCTCGCAAGGGGAAACTCCCACATTTCTAAGAGTTTTCTTAGAATTCCATCAGTAGGAACAAGAAGAAAGAATTTGTATGAATATGGGCCCAGATATTTTTACTACAGACTATGACTGTATTTCATTTCACTCCTAAAGCCTGTAGATCTTCTAAAACATTACTGAGTGATGAAATGTGCTGAGTGTGTGGTGGTCTCATGTGTGCCAACACCTTATTGATGTCCTGGAGGTACAGCCAAGCATCAAAAGGTCTTATGGACAGGTCAAGGTCAGACATTTTGAGTTCAGCCTGTCCTGCGCTGATGCTCCTTTCGTCCAAGTCCACTCCGAATGCTGAGAAACGAAGGCTGTACTCATCCACAGATGCTGCATCCAGTGGGATAGAGAAACGCTCATCAAACAACACGGTGAAGGCGTTGCTCTGAATCTGTGGGATAGAGACACAGTTTAGCCAGGAGGAAGCTAATAAAAAAATAATGAGATAAAATAACTTTTGTAAAAATGATAGCGTGATATTTTACTTCACCCAAAGTATTTCTTTCTCCTAGTTGTGTGTAAGCAAAGTCTGCGCAATTCACTGACATGTTAAGTGCCATAAAGATCCCCGTTTATCTCCAGCACTGGGTTTGTGTCACTGCAAATATTCATATTATACTACTTCTTTTATTCTTATACCCTTTTTTTTTTTAAACTAATTCCATGCTTTAACATTTATTTCAGCAGACAATTTAGCTTCTTTTTAGGAAAAAAAAATCATTAAAATGACCGAATTTAAAAAACATGATAATTTCAAGCTTGTCTAGAAACAACACGGTGATCGTTAATCCTATTTGTCGACATATGGACTCATTTCAAGCTCATTTTATTGTTCCATTGACAGATAATTTTGCATCTTCATTAACAAAAAAATGAATGGTAAGAATAACCAGCCGAAAAATGAAATGCTAGAAATTTGTTTAATCTTATATTCAGATTATTGTGAGCAAATTATTGAAAGGAAATTCTAGGTAAATGCCTTGCTTCATTCAAAGACTTTTAACTTGCTATGATGCCATTTTTTGCCGTGTTTAAGGAACAGTGTTAATGGAGACACCTAGGCACAATATGCCTCAGCACTTTTCCAAACTGTGTGAATTAAACACGACTAAAAGCAAACTAAAATGTGTGTGTTTTGTGTCAGCAGTGGGAAAGGCATCAGCGCTGCTCTCAGCTATTTAGAACAACACCGATGCTGAGAGAGGCTGAAGTCTGACACCTTTTTCCGCATCACCTATAAGAGTTAAAGACTATCCTATTCAGCTGATAGACCTGCAGTCAGGACCCGTGACGTGTGATTAAGAACAGGAAAGTAGGAGCGTTTGGGAGAAAAGTGGAAGAGCTTGAAGACCTCCAGAGAGAAGGCTTTGAGCATTAAATATACTGTTTCCAAGCACAGGTTGAAGATTATCCTCAGTATAAAAACATGACCAGATCATCAAAACATCAATCAGCATTTGCTCATTAAGTTTCATCCAAACTGTCTGAGACTGAGAATAGACACAACTGAGGGTGTGACCCAAAAATTGGTAGCCTTGTCACTCATTTCCTCCCTTTAATTTATCTGCCCTTATCCAGAGTAAAAGAAATGAGAAACTGAGAAATTAAGCCCTGGGATTCGACCTCACAACTTTCTGAGCTGTACTCCAATAACTCAACCATTGAGCTACCATGTCACTTTTTAATTGCTTCACCTCTTTTACAGACAATCAGTACACTTTTTAAAATATTAAAAATGCTTATTGAACAGAAATCGGCTATATAAAAGACTTTGCAAACTCCAGCTTGCATCCAAATTTCATCGGCATCCAGTAGAAAAGCAGACACCAGAGTTTTCCAACACACTGTGACATGTGCTCATCCATATTAATGTGCAAAGAAGAAAAGTGGAACAGCTCTTTCACTTAGAAACCATGCTGAGTATCTGCACTAACCCTGATGTCAGCACTCATTCTCTTTCTGTCTTTCTTTTATTCTTTCCCTCTTTCTCTTCCGAGCACTGCCGGATGAATGAGATCGTAATCTGCGATACAGTATGTGACTCTAATACCGATATTGATGTTCTGTAGAACCTAAGGAAGACACGTGACTGGTGATTAGAGCAACTCTTCGGGTTTTTGAGGTTTCTTTAAATTGTGTGTTTGCTGCATCATGAAAAGCATGTGTGAGTTAATAACTTTCCAGTTTCACCATCTAATTTTCAAGGAAATGACAATATATGGAATACAAATGGCAAGACGGGTGAGTTCCGATGAGTTTTCCTCACCCGTGTGATGCCCACATTAATTTCGTCAGGTAACAGAATAACAGTGATGTAGCAGCCTGGGAAATTCTCCTCTTCCTTCTCCATCAGGTCCTTAGCCTGATGCAGGGTGACGTGTAACAGCGAGGCTCGTGCATCAAGCTCTAGCGTCACCTCCAGCTGGCCCACGGTTACATCATGGCCAAAGGTTTGGGCAATGGATGAGATGGAGCACAGCGAGTCGACTGAGGCGGATCGCTTCATCTCCAGCTCCCGGCTCATCAGTTCCAAAGGGCCGAGTTCGCGGAAGCCGTCAGGTGTGTCAGCCAGCTGCAGGCTGGGCTTACGGCTTGCCGATGATACTCGTCGGTGGTTGGAAGCTGCGACACACTATAAAAGTAGAGCATATATTCACAAACAAGGGAGGTACATGTCAGGTTTTACAGGCTGAATCATTGCACACATCAAACGAACGAAGCCTATTACCTTCTGCCTGACTTCAGAGTAAGAGGTGCCATATTTCTCCTGCAGGTAGCGATAATTGAAGTTGGGGTATGGTGAAGGAGCAGGGAAAGAGCCAGACCTCCACAGCTTCCATAGACTTACTCCTACTATGCCAAGCACAACCAAAAACCCCAACAGGTAGACACCAAACTCCCAAGCAGGAGGATCTCGGATCACTGACACACACGCACACAAACCGTCTATGAGAAACCCAACACAACAGTAAGTACATAAATCCCTCTCTGTTACTTTTCCTCTTACCGCTGACATGGTAGTCAGATATGTCCTGGCTGTGTGACGAGGACATGGTCCCACTGCCTGGAAACAGAACGAAGCACAGGAAATAAACAATGAATGCTTCATTCGGTCTCAGTGTTAACAAGAGACAAGCTTATGAATATACTTTCTGGAAAAAAAATCATTATGAGAATCTTTTATTTTTTAGGTTTAGGCAGGTTTATTTTTTAGGCAGTTCTCACATAGCAACCTAAACACTTAGAAAGTATAGGGTGTGTGTACAGTATGTATGTGGGAGAATGAAAGACAGGCAGAAAAAGAGAAAGAGAGAGAGAGAGAAAGAAAGAGACAGAGACATCTCCCCTTGACTTGGCAGCAAGGCAAAGAACATTGCATCATTCTTCATCTCCACTTTTCATGGTTTCCATCTAAAAACTCAATAGAAAGCTGATAAATCAAACCATTTATTTAACACGTCTGTCCTCTCACTGCCAGAAACGAGAGTTAAAATCGTGTTTCTGTCTTCCCCCGCATTGTTCTCAGAGGTTTATGAGGAACTTTTCACTCTCCTGTAAGCCAATCAGCTTTTTACTTGATGTTTAAAAGAACACCTTAGCTTAAAGATTCATAAGTCAATGAATCATTCAAATGTATTCAAATGATTGAAATAAAAATTGTTAGAATGCTAGAAACTAGAACTATGCTTACAATTGTGAGATTTGGATTATTTTAACATTATAATAGTAAATACTACAAACAATTCACTTTAATGAAGCAATTTCGCTTCCTAAGGTATCTTTTTTTTTGCTATGATATCATTTTTCCTGGATGGTGTTAATGTACACATGTCGACAGAATGAGGATCTAGAGGATCAATTGAAAGCAAACTAAACTGAGTTTGTTTTGGTCCAGCAGTTGGAAAGGCATCAGTGCCGCTCTCAGCTCTTTAGAACAACACCTATGCTGAGAAAGGCTGAAGTCAGACACCTTTTTCACATCACCTACAGTAAGAAGAAGCGTTTGGAAGAAGCAGAGATGATTAATGATTGAATCTCATCTCATTGATTCTAATGATGATTTGTACATTATTACAGCCTTCAGCACTGTTCCTGGTGAATCTTATTTTAATGGCATTTTAAAATCTTTAGACAGACACGAAGCATAAACTAAAGGCGTCGAATGATCTTAGTCTCTTTACACAGCTCAGGTGTGTTTGCATGAAAGAGTTTCGAGTTACTGGAGATAATAGGATGTGTCAGGTCACTGTTTGTTCGCACGTGTATAGACAGCCCACGTATCCCAGGTGCGTTGTCGTGATTAATGATCCAATCATATTTATCCAAGACACCAGGTCATACAAAAAAGGTGTCTAAGAATATATAGATATACATTTTGTTTCTCCATACGTATGTTCTTTATAGATCAAAACCTTAGAGTCAACATTTCGGTAATTAGCATGACAATTTTCATTAAAAAATGAATAAATAAAGTACAAATACTAGTCACTGCTGTGTTAAAAGATATATTGGTAGGAACAGGAATCTAAAGTGACAGCAGTGATATAACCCTGACTCGCTAAAATCCAGTGATGAAGATCATTTATCTTTTTATGAAGTTTGAATTTGTTGAAGTCATTTTGTTTTGGATTTCTGGAGTTTTTGTGAGAGAAGTGAGAAGTGCAAAGCCATCAAACTGCTACATTTACTACAGTGACAGCAACTTCAGCCATCACACCTCAGTGTTCTCTCTCTCTCTCTCTCTCTCTCTCTCTCTCTCTCTCTCTCTCTCTCTCTGTATCTCTCTCACACGCACACACACATGCGCACACACGCGCGCGCACACACACACACATACACACACGCACACACACACACACACACACACAAATGCACACACACACACACGCACGCACGCACGCACGCACGCACGCACGCACGCACGCACGCACGCACGCACGCACGCACGCACGCACGCACACACACACACACACACACACACACACACACACACACACACACACACACACACACACACACACACACACACACACACAGTGTGTCTGTGTCACTCTTTTTCGCTATTTCTCTGTCTTGTTCTCTTTCCCTGTCTCTCTTGGTCTCATTCTCTCTCTATATATATCTGTGTCTCTTCTCTCTCTATTTCTCTCTCATTCTATCTTGCTATTTCGGTCTTGTTCTTTCTCTCTGTTTTGAATGACAGTGACACTAGGGAATTGTGAGCATCTATGAGCTCATGTATGCGGAAGAGGGCAGAAAGTGCTTTTTCCTCTGAGTGTGTAATTTGCCTTGAGATGCACCTTGAGCTGTCTGGTCTTGATGATGGGATGCTTAGTATCGAATATTTTAGAGAGCAAAAGGTGCCTAATAGTAATCAGTGCATGATGTGTTTTAGTTACTTCACTGTTTTCTATGTACTCTAGGTTAATTCTCTCTGTGTGTGTGTGTGTGTGTGTGTGTGTGTGTGTGTGTGTGTGTGTGTGTGTGTGTGTGTGTGTGTGTGTGTGTGTGTGTGTGTGTGTGTGTGTGTGTGTGTGTGTGTGTGTGTGTGTGTGTGTGTGTTTCAGCCATAGTGGAGTAGATGGTTGTAAAAAAGGGAAGATGACAGCCTTGAAACACTATATAGGGTTCTGTCAAGACCGAGTTCAATAGTCGCTCAATGGACCAGCTTGGCTTTGTTGAATCTCAATAAATTCTTCTTTTGGCATCCAAACCTTCAGACTCCGACAACTTTTGAAGCAGAATATTCTACAGCATTAGCAAGTGAGACACTAGATTGAGTCTCAGAGACGTTAAAGGTTCACTGGCTCTGACTAATCATTTGTATTAGATCATAATACTGCCTCAGAGAAAAGGGCACTTAACTGTACATCATTACCTCAAGCGACTGAACAGTATGGGCTCTTGTTAGGAAGCTATGTGGGTCAGAGAACAGGGTCAGCCATGATACTGCCAGATAGACACTGATAGTGGCAGCATGACAGTGCTGGGGCTTGAACCTCAGACTTTCTGATCAATCCACATAAAAGGTACATACAAATGTACAAAAAAATGATCCCCAGTTATCCCCTTCATATTTTTGTACGAGGAGTGCATGAAATATATCTCACCACAGTGCAATAAATAAATAAATAACCTGCCACTGTTGGGCCCTTGAGAAAGGCCCTTAACCACATCACCCCCCTCCCTGACCCCCCGCCCGTGCTCCAGGGGTGTTGCATCATGGCTGACCCTGCGATCTGACCTCACCGTCCAAAGATGGGATACTGCACGTAAAGAAAGTATTTTCCTGTGCTTTAATATACATGTGACAAAATAAAGGCTTCTTCTTCAGTGACGTCAACATATGTTCTTTCTGGTGCTCCATATATAGTAAAGAACGTTTCTATCACTGTGTCTCTATTTATTCTGATGCTATATTAGAATTCATCTTTGTCCTCATTTTTAATACAAAAGAGTTCAGTGTACAAATTCGTAGAAAATTGACTCTTTTCTTTACCTATATTATAGAAAAAGGTCAGATAATGTCACATCTATTTAGAGACATTATTCCTGACCTCAGCGCCACACTCCATGCAACAAAGAAATGAATTAGAGAGCTAGAATTATATATATATAAAAAAAACCTCAAGGTCTATGATCCATTCATTATCTATAAAATCTACACAGGATTACCTGCTTCACCTTGCCGCACAATTTATTACCCGAATGCTTAAAGTGCTGCATGATTACTGTTTGTTTAATATCAAGCTTGTTAGTTAAGATCTAGAGTATAAATCATGTACTCAAGCAGCTTGAAAGAAAAATACTTCCTAAATTTGCACAGTTATGGACTATATACATGGATGTATTCAAAATAACAGAGCACTAGACTAACACAGGTCATCCAATAGAGCTCCTGAGTAACAATATCTCTGGCTGAAAAGAGCACTAAGACTGCACTTAAGGTTATGCTCCAAACCTGAAAACGAGCATATTATGAAACCCAAACTTAACCAAACCCTCCTCCTGTGCACAGGAGTGAAAACCGCTATGAATAGATTACAGAAGTCACACCGATAATGAATGCTGCAAATGACTGTGAAAATGTACTTGGGTTTTTTTTTTGCTCACATGTTAATAAGAGAGAGAGAGAGAGCTGTGAAAATGTGTGTGAGGGAGGGGTGCAAAAGAAAAAAGACAGAGAGAAAACGTCTGAGAGAATGTACATAAAAGCCTGTGGTAATGAACTCTGGAGTAGAATCAGTAAGATCATATGTCAGAATGATCCGATTCGAACGTCAGCTCTAAAGCGTTTCTAAACCATAAAATCCAGCACTCCACATCCTTAACCTTTAGCCATAAAGTGATTTCTAATAGCTCTAAAACACATTTCTGTTTAACGTCCTAAATTATTACCCCTAATTATTCCATCTCCTGCAATGATAATTCACTCATTTAGAAACAGCTGAATTACATACAGGGGGGCACGGTGGCTTAGTGGTTAGCACTTTGCCTCACACCTCCAGGGTTGGGGGTTCGATTCCCGCCTCTGCCTTGTGCGTGTGGAGTTTGCATGTTCTCCCCGTGCCTCGGGGGTTTCCTCCGGGTACTCCGGTTTCCTCCACCGGTCCAAAGACATGCGGGGTAGGTTGATTGGTATCTCTGGAAAAGTGTGTGAGTGAATGAGAGTGTGTGTGTGCCCTGCGATGGGTTGGCACTCCGTCCAGTGTGTATCCTGCCTTGATGCCCGATGACGCCTGAGATAGGCTCCCCGTGACCCGAGAAGTTTTGATAAGCAGTAGAAAATGAATGAATGAAATACATACAGCTGTATATGCAAAAGTTTGTGCATCCCATCCAAATCACATATTTGGTTAATTTAGAAAGAGTTAAAAACAACCCTTAATGTACAGTTATATTTTTAGATTTCATACTGATATTAAATACAATAGTGATTGTAGCAGGTGCAATTTTTGAACATATTAAACTCAGGACTTTTGACTCATTGTAAATTTGACTATTTGTGTCATAATTGTTTTTAGAAATTGTTGATATTTACCAGAATACTGTGAATTAGCCAACTGCTAGTTATCTATCTAAGCACAGCGAAGCTATCAAATGTAGGGGAAGCTATCAAATTTAACATAAAATAGAAAAAAGTCTATATCCAATATGACATAAAAAATACTAGAGACTGAGAATAACTGAGAAATACTAGAAATTATGAAGTTCCCTTATTTACATTTACATTTACAGCATTTGGCAGATGCCCTTATCCAGAGTGACGTACATAAGTGCTTAAATCTCTAACATTGAATACATTGAATACCCTTATGTTACTTATAATGTCTGCTAGCTTTGGTTTGCATGGTATGTTGTTAATCTGTAGCATTATCCTTGCATTTACAGTATACCCATTTTTATTCATTCATTCATTCATTCATTCATTCATTCATTCATTTTCTACCGCTTATCCGAACTACCTCGGGTCACGGGGTAGTTCGGATCTCAGGCGTCATCGGGCATCAAGGCAGGATACACCCTAGACGGAGTGCCAACCCATCGCAGGGCACACACACTCTCGTTCACTCACACACACACACACACACACACACACACACACACACTACGGACAATTTTCCAGAGATGCCAATTAACCTACCATGCATGTCTTTGGACCGGGGGAGGAGACCGGAGTACCCGGAGGAAACCCCCGAGGCACGGGGAAAACATGCAAACTCCACAAACACAAGGCAGTGGCAGGAATCGACCCCCCAACCCTGGAGGTGTGAGGCAAACGTGCTAACCACTAAGCCACCGTGCCCCCTACCCATGTTTAGCCATTTTTTTTTTGTGACCTGATAAAAATGAGTAAGAGCTGCACATGGAAGAGTGTCAATCTATAAGAGTCTAAACTATAAGATAAATCCACATATTGCTGGATATATTTGACTTTTAGATCATTGTAAACATTAGTTTTTAGTAAGAAGCAAAACATTCGCCATAAGTTAAACCAAAAATCTTAACTACGGTAAAATGTCTATAGGTTTAATAATCTTAGATTTGGTTGAACTATTTTACTATTTAAGAAGAAATAGTAGATCAAGTTCACCGATTAAAGTCTTTTTACTTACTCCTAACACTTTCTTTTTTAAGAGCCCTTTTCATGGAGACGAGTCCTGATCTTTATACGTTCTTATTAAATAATTATCTTCCAGCACTGTTAGTCAAGACTTATTGGATAACTGACAACTTTTGTTATTATTATTATTATTATTATTATTATTATTATTATTATTATTATTTCATTTTATTGTGGCGATCCATTTTGAACTTTCTGCATTCATATATAATGTAAGTTCCAGCCACACAATAAACTTTCAAAAGCCTATTTTCTGCAAGTGTGGGTGTGTGGAGATCATAAGAATGGAGATGACGCCAAACACAGATGCAATCTGACTCATTCATGCACAGGGAAGGTTTCTTCCTGGAGAGGCAGATTTCTCCAGTATAATGATATTATTTGCCTTTTATGTAAGTCTGATAATATATTGGTTGCGTTGTGTATTTTTTGCTTCCCACATCACCAGGCTTTCCACTTGCTATTTCAAATAACAAGCGCCTCCAGTCAGCTGTGAAAATCACTTCAGCTGGAAAACAACAGTACCGGAGAGAAACACATTAACAAGGGTAATTTTGAAAATGCTGTTTTAATGTCTTGGCCACATCTGCATTTCTAATCTGTTTCCCAAATTGTCTGTCCACAATGAGACATGGAAATGACATTTATATTGTATTAACCATTTTCATGTATTTTGAGCATGTTTACATAGACACCCCTGAATCCCATACACATACACATATCTACTACACTATCTATCCTACACATAGTGATCAAAGATGACCAAATACTGTACATAAATTTGCTTTTCTTTTTCATTTTAAGTTCTGTGTCTTTGAATTGAAGAAATCACAAGACCTATGCATTTTGGAAAGCGGGTCTTTAGGGTGAGTAGACAGAACTGATGAGAAAAGATTTCAGATGTTCTTGTGGTGTTGTAGACTAGGCCACAGTGATTCCTTCTTGTCAATAAAGTGCCTTCAAACGCTGATGAATCTAAACTTAATGGAGAGAGACCGATGCAGGATTTCCCTGCTGAGAGAGAGAGAAAAAAAAGAAAATGTGTACTTCCCTATATTGGTCATCCATTCTAAAACAACAGTGATCAATAATAATGGGTTTACACTGGTTGTGCGAGAAAAGCAAGAGTAGCTGATGGGGGTGGTGTTAGGAGGAGGGGGGGGTCTGGAGGGTTGAGTACTCTGCTCTGTCAGCTCATTCGAGCGTAGGAGCAAAGCCCGTGTGCTTTAACTAATAAATCAACTTTCCTTTTAATCTCCAAAATGAGTCATGATAACGTTAACTGCATCGCGGCCGAATACACACTCTCCATCACAGCACTGTGGCAGAGTATTGGCACGCGGCAAGCACACACACACTCACACATACGGTTCTGTCTCAGCAGGCATGCCCATGCATCGTGACCAAATGGTGGCCAAATAATGGGACACTTATTCCCTGATATGAAATACAAAGAGAACTGGCTTTCTTAATATTAACCTCCCCTGGCAAAAACACTTTCTCTATGACATGCTCTCTTCTAGAATCTGCAATGATGCTCAGGAGATGAGGATAAAGATTTCAGCTGCACCTACTCACAGAAGATGGAGACCCAAATCAATCCATATAACAAAAGTGGTACATTTGTCCCATGTTGCTCCTCTGATAAATAGATTAGGTGTGTCTCTTTAGTGTTTTTGTCTGAGGTGTCTAGCACAGCCTCTGGCATACAGTGGGTTAAAGGACAACTGTTTGATTGTGTGTAGGTGTTAAATAATGAAATGGCTCAAGACCCTACCCCCTTTTTCACCACAAATAATAATGAAGCACTGGGCACAAAGCACAGGCACAGAGAAAGATGGTGACCATGACAACCTTGTGAATATAATTCTGTCACCAGGGGAAAGATGGGTTAATAAAAAACATATTTTACAGCCATGGAAATATCCCAGTCAGTGTCAACACACACGCATAGTCCAGAACCGGATATAAGCCTTATGAATTTGTAGAGAACCATACTGGTGCATCCGGAAACAGGAAGCCTGTGATAAGCAGCATGGGCTTTCTGTTCCTCTTACTGAAAACAAAACATCACGACATGAAAATCTTAGACTGTCACCTTGTGTATATAAGATCGGGTTGATCATGGGGGTGGTTTATATCTAGCTATACCTGTATACAGGGCAGTTTGTATCTTGGAAAAAGTGAAAAATACCAACATGAAATAAAAAATTCAGCAACATCACATAAAGAAGATAAATGATGCATGCAGTTTATTTTTTCCACATAAACCTTTGCTCAGTCTTTTTCTGTTTCTCTCTCTCTGTGTGTGTGTGTGTGTGTGTGTGTGTGTGTGTGTGTGTGTGTGTGTGTGTGTGTGTGTGTGTGTGTGGTGCTGAATGGACAGTTCCTTTAGGTAAAGTGTGTGGGTTCCTGCTGAGACCCTACAGATGGGAACAGCAGTCCACCTACCAGCCATGTGGACCAGCCCAGATCCTAAATAGGACACTATATATATATATATATATATATATATATATATGTATATATATATATATATATATATATATAAACCCTTTTAAATGTGTACATTATTAAACAGTTTAACGCACACAATTTATGGATGCAAATTTATATTACATTCATACATGCACACAAACACACACCTATACGGATGTTACATGTTCCTTGCGCGCACTGAGCCCGTGTCCTGTCAGTAGTAAACATACTAAGCATTATTCTCTCTGAGCAGGCTGTGTGTGTGTGTGTGTGTGTGTGTGTGTGTGTGAGAGAGAGAGAGAGAGAGAGAGAGAGAGAGAGAGAGAGAGAGAGAGAGATGTAAGGAATGGCGGGTATTAAAGCCTACCTTATGAGACTTTGTTTTCGGTGTAAAAGGGATGGGGGACTCCGCTCTCCCTTCGTTGCCTCTCACACTCCTCTCTCCATACGCATCAGCTGCGTTTAGCCACCAAAACAAATGCATTAACAGGTTCGCTTTGGTTCAGAATCAGAGCATCAGTTTAAAGAGCGCATCCTGGACGCTGGTGTAACCGGTGGGATTCGAGAGAGGCATTCCCTCCAAGAGAGAGAGAGAGAGAGAGAGAGAGAGAGAGAGAGAGAGAGAGAGAGAGAGAGAGAGAGAGAGAGAGAGAGAGAGAGAGAGAATGCAGGAGTCCCACCCCTGCAGTGTAACTTCCAGTGCTCCGCCACAACACACTGCCGCAATCATGCTTTATTCTTCATCACTCTATTAACGTAGTACAATCATAAAGTTCAAATCCCACCGACTGTTGTGGGATTATTCTTCTAACTTTCATTTCGTTCAGTTTTATCTCCACGCAACAGTCACACATCTGCATTATGCACATCTGCACTTGCAAAGGAAAGAACATGTATGTAAGCAGTTTTGCTTAAAATAGATGGCTGTTCTTTTGGACTGTATGAACTGTTCAAAACAAACACTACACAGCTTCTCCTCTCAGTGTTGCCTCCCATAGTGATTATACTGATTGGTTAGGGGTTTGTAATAAGCACTGATCATTTAATGCATCTGTTTTCCCCACTGTGGTATCGTGAACAAGACATCAAATGTTTCCCTTCGTTGACGTCTGATGTTAAAATACTGAGAGCACATTTTATTCTTTTGGCTAGAAGATCTTTCCACGTTTTTCTCTGCAAGAATCAGGACAAAAAGGAAACTTTCTTCAGATGCAGTAAGTTTTAACCACACAGTTGTGTAGAATGTGTTTTGCTGTAGCATTATAAATTCACATCACTGGAAGGAAATAAGAGACTCAACATGACAATGCTCCTGTGCACAAAGCTCCATGAAGACATGGCTTGGAAGTTAAGGTTGGAGTGAAGAACTTGTGTATCCTGCACAGAGCCCTGACTCTGACTCGACCACACTGAACACCTTTGAGATTAACCGGAAGATCGACTGAAACCCAGACCTCCTCATTACATTACCCAGTGTCTGATCTCACTGATGCTTTTGTAGCTGAATAAACACAAAATCTAGTTCTAAAGCCTTTCAGAAGAGAGGAGCACATTATAACAGCAACACCTTCTTAATGATGGTCAGTTGGCCATATGGCATAGGTACAACTTAAAACTAATGTTAAACTAACAGTATTGAATTTGCAGATTTCCCTTAAATATTTAAAGAGTTACAGATGCTGGGAAACAAGCCAGAAATCTAGATACTGTAGATAGAAGCCCATAGATGCTATGTGTCCTGCGCATGGTACCCACATCTCAGACGTATCCATCAATGGCATTAGAACAGCACACGCATTCTCATCCATCTCAGAGCAGACTTGTCATTAGAGATTCTGAAACTGGTTTATTTTTTATTATACATCAACTATTTTTCCCCCAACCTAAAACTAATCTTGCAGAGCAACAGCATAAGGCCTAGAGACATTGAGAGATGGTAGTCAGTCTGAGCTTTTGCACCCAATTCAGCCACATGGTGGCACTAATGTGATTCAAAAAAAAAAAGTGGCTGTAACTTTTGAACCATGTCAATATCCAAATTTTTCATTTCATTTTCTCAAATCATCTTCAGACAATGAAACCAAGAACACTTATGCAATTATCTAGTCAGCCAATCACTTGGTAGCACCACAATGGATTAAAGCATGCAGATGCAGGTCAAGAACTTTAGTTAATGTTCACTTTAAACGTCAGAATGAAGAAAAATTCTGATCGCTGAGGCTTTAACCTTGGCATGATTGGACCTGTAAAGAAAGGCTGGAGGGAGACGAATATAGGATAAATAAATAAAGATTTGTCTGTCCATTGTTGAGTCTGTGCCCTTGATAGCCTCAGATGCC
Source organism: Tachysurus fulvidraco (assembly GCF_022655615.1). NCBI lineage: Eukaryota > Metazoa > Chordata > Actinopteri > Siluriformes > Bagridae > Tachysurus > Tachysurus fulvidraco. The sequence continues at coordinate 6,209,381 of NC_062527.1, forward strand.
TATTCTTGTCTTACAGGAATGGAACGTAATGTGGTCTTTTGCTCTAAAAGTCAATACTTCTTAGCAGATTGACTCAATCTGTCCATTTTCCTCTGACCTCTAACATTAACAAGGAGGTTTCTTCTCACAGAAGCTCCCCAACACACCATTCCAAATCACATCATTTCCCCCACCATCATGGAAAAAAGTGAAAAGCAGGTCTGAATGAATACATTTATTTTACAGAATGCCCTTAGTGTTCGCAATCAAACAAACATTTCAGGAACGAAGGACTAGTGTTAGGTATTGAGAAGAAGGGAAAAAAAATAAAAATAAAATAAAAAACACACAGAACAGGTGATCCTAATACAAATAACACCTAGATGGTCCCAAAACCATAAGATACTGTGCAAGCCCAAAACAATGGTTAAAAAGAATGCAGGAGTTTATTGCAGTTTTTATAAAAACTACTGATCTTGACGAGATGTCCATATAAAAACTGATGTGAGCTAAGACGAATGTTTAAAAAGAAAATAATAATAATAATAAAAGAAGAAAATGGTTAAAACAGAAGTCAAAATATTTACACAGGTTCCACGTATCTTTTGCAGGTAATTTACATTCAGCAATCTCTTAAAATGTCTCTTCATTTACAGAAACGGCGGCGTTGAGCAGACAGCTGGAGTGAAGGCCTTGTTCCAGGACAGCAGCATTTAGCGTGCGATTGTGGAGTTCAGAATTCCAGCCTTGCAGCTGGACTTTGTAGCTTGTGAGAGTTCTCGCTGGAAAAATAATCAAACCAACAACAGGGTTATAAATTCTGCCAGTTTTCATACAGTACCATCGTTTCCTCTTAGCATTTCTAGTTTCACCGAAGCAACTGAAATTTAAATGTGTAAAACATGTGCCGAATAAGTCTACCGGAGTAATGACGAAGAGAAAAAGGAAGAAAGAGAAACTACCACGCCTATCTGTTTAGTGAACTGTGTTGGAGAAAGTCACCAGACATGAGCAGATTCGAATAGCTTAGTTGTGCCCAATCAAATCCCCAAAGGGCTTGTGTGTGTGTGTGTGTGTGTGTGTGTGTGTGTGCACAGGTGTTTAGTCCAATGGAGCAGGAGCCACACCCGATTTCACCTGTTTAAAATCGGCTGCTTCTGACTTTCAAGTAAACTCAGCGGCTTCTACTTGGAAGGATTTTGAACCCATGCTCACACCGGTCCTTGCTAGTAGGGCTGGGCAATTAATCGAAAAGTAATCGAAATCGACATTCAGAACCTATAATCGATCAAATTTTTCCAGGTCGATTATTTCAATTACTTTCCCATTAAAAACACTACCGCGTGTGGAGTCACGTGACCCTGCTCCGTTACGTTATTCCGCCGACATGTCGATGGATACGGCAAATTGGTGGCGTTACCTTTGGGCGTCGAAACTGTTTTTCTACAGTGTCTACATCTGACTTCATTTTGTTCGATGTCATCCTTACTGAAGCCAAAATGTGTCCAAACGACGGAGACTGCGTTTTTCTTTGGTACAAGCTGCTCTTGTTGCTCAGTTGTCTGAGTGTTTAAGCGCTCCATGCTCGACATGGAAAATAATGTATTTTATTTCCAAAAGTGCAAGTTATTTATTTTTACTTTTTTTTTTTTTTTATAAAAACAAAGTGACTGTTCGTTTTAGGTAATGTGTGCTTTAATTTCAGTTGTTCAACATTGTTCAATAAATAATCATAGATAGTGTTTCCTTCAATTATTTTAAAATCAAGTAATGCACCCTTCATTCAAAAATCTCTCACTTGTAATATGTGAGCATATTTACTAACCAAAACTTGTCAGTGAACTATGAGGGCAAAAAAAATAAAAATAAAATAATCGTTCAATAATCGTGATTTTGATTTTAGGCCGAATCGCCCAGCCCTACTTGCTAGATCAGACTAGAACAACAGAGCACATTTATTTGCCCTTTCCTGAGTCACAGGGTCACAACACTGATCCAGGGTTGGGAGTGAATGTGTAGTAGAGCAGAGAGGTGAGTGTGGACAGCAGTGAGATTCATGCCATCAGTGTGGCAGAGCAATCAGCACAAAGTCCAGTTAAACAGGAGGAGTTAGAGCAGGGAGCGTATACCAACCCCCCCCCCGGGCCGTGTGAGAACACACTGGTCATTAGTCAAGTTAAAGGAGGAACACGAGGGTGGGTGTTAATACACGTCAGGGTGTAAAAAAAAAAAACATCATACAGACCTGGAGATGGTTGTGGATTCAATGTTGACAAAATCCCTCTAGAACAGAATGAAGGAGTTAGACATGAGGACAACAGGACATGAGCCCTGGATTGTTTATACACATCAAGTCCAGTGCGCTCACCCATAAAGAGCACAGGCCCAAACGTCGGCCACATTTAGCTTCGTTTTCTGCTCTTGATCACGTTCCCGTACTAAACTTCTCTGTTTATCTGGACTGAGTGTGGTGTAAAAGGAGGAGGAAATTACCGCAAACTCTGTGTAGGAGCTGGCGACAGAGTTGATGGAGCAGTTTCGGTATGGACTGGAGGTCATGGAGCGCAGAGCTCCACTCAGCTGAGAAATGTTTTCCTTGTTCCTCTCCAGGCCGCGGGGCGTCCGAGTACGAGTAGGTGTACGCAAACCTAAACCGATCTGGAACAGAGCAGGAATAATAGAAGAACAGAATGTTAAGCCTGGCGATAAAAAGGTCAGCGGGATGTTTATAGGCACCAAGAATTAGCCCTTGGCCAATACATTCTTCATAATATGCATACTTTATTATTGCCATTTGGTAATACAGTACTAAAGAGTTTAATTTCATAACGGTGTTTTGTAAGGTGTTAAAATGGGAAGTCTGCTGCTCCACTCAGGAAACTTACAATTTCAGAATCATCTCTGTTTACAAGCCAATTTCTTTATTAGATAAATATCAGCCATTTATTGCTTTTATCAGTAGTGGTTGAAATAAGAAGCAAAGCAAAAGATGCAGCAGTGCCGGGGTGTGGCGAAGTGAGGTGCAGCTCACCCTGCTGGCCGAGAGAGGTGGTCTCATGGATGGAGACTGACCAATGGAGCGCAAGGTGGTGTTGGGCGTAGAGCTAACCATACTGCTGGTAGAATTCAGCTACAAGACAGAATTCAGCATTATGGAATTGAAAACGCTGAACTTTCCTGATTTCAACACAACAGACCAGTCATGGAGGCGTTACCTTGCGAGATTTCCCAGGTGTAGGCGTTCCTGCTAGTCTTCTCTTGGTGGGGGTTTTGAGCGATGTACCGTACAGCATGTCCTCCTCGGTCTGCTTGCTCTTTTTCATTTGCTGAAAACAGATTCGGGAAGCAAGAAAACAGGCTGACTACCTTTTTCTCAAGCTTTGGAAATGGTTAAATGACCATATTTGAGGTGTGAAGATAAATCTTTCTGCTTCTTTAAATATATTAGACCAGTTTTAGGAATACGGTGCTTATCTATGCGGCTCAAACAAACATTTTGACAAACCATAAACCGGGCTTTCCAGCACAAGTCATTACACTAATGCCTTTTGGGATACAGAATCCTGCAGACAAACTGCCAAGAAACGTTTTCTTTAGTATGCTTTATAAAAACAGTAAAATGCTACAGGAACAATATCTGAACACGGTGGACATTTTTCAGTTGGTCTGCTGCTCAAAACATTAGAAGTAGAGGTCTTCACGGGTCCACTTAGATCCGAAAACCCGGGGTTCGACCCGAGACCCCAGCTGGTTTGGGTCTAAAAGTTTCACGTGTGCCTCGGACACTGGTCGGGTATAATAATAGCGACATCGGGTCTCTGGTCATTTAAAATTAATGTGTTTTTACCGAACGGACCCGAGAAGACCCGAACTACTGTATGTGCATCGACTCGAGTCCTTTTCCAACCTCTCCTCTGTTTGCCAAGACCGCTTGCGACGTGTGGCTGGTGGTAAGCTAATTTTCGTTGAAACAGACCTGTCAATCAATTTTGAATCCACGCTGTAGCGAATACTTTAGTGTAGAGTTACGCAACTTTCGGGTCCAGTCGGGTTAAAAAAAGATTGCCAACAGGTCGGACTCGGGTCTAATTTTTTTTCAGGGTTGTCTCGGGTCGGGGCCTTCGTAAAAATAAATAAATAAATAAATAAATAAATAAATAAATAAATAAATAAATAATGCACGCCGGGTTTGGGTAAAAAGTGATTCGGGTCGGGTACATTTCTTTAGACCCGAGAAGACCTCTAATTAGAATACAGCCAAAAGCACTGGCTATCAATTATTCCAGATTAAACTAGAACCTAAAGTTTTCCAACCCCAACAATCAGTTTAGGCCTTATATATAGGCCAGTAATTACCCTCTCGAGTTTCTCCTTCTCTTTCTCCAGTTGGTGAAGATTCCACTGTTCCTCCACATACTGCATGAAGTGCTGCCCGTTGACCCGGAACGCCGAGCCGCTCTCCGCCTCCCACTGCTCAATCTGGATCTTCAGACTTTTCTCCAGCTGCAAACATCACGCTTCATTAAAACGCTGCAAGCGCAGACTGTAAACCGAACACGACGAAACACTAAACTGCATGTGAGCATGTGCAGGAGTTAGGAAATGGACCTTGGGCAGACTTTTCTGAAGGTCTGCTCTTTGTTTCTCCTCCCTTAGCAGGTTGCCTCCTCTGTTGTGAAAGCGAGATGGATCCCTGGCCTTTTTCTGCAGATGAAGGAGAGAGAGAAGGAGAGAGAGAGCCAAGTACGTTACTTACTTTCACACGGTGGAACGAACGCTAGAAGAAGAGTGCCAGATCTTACCTCCAGTTCCTGGTAGAGAGTCCAGTTACTCTGCCAGCTTGTCACCCCAAGATAAAGCTCTCGGTGCTGCTCATAATTCTGCTTTAGCCACTGCAATTCTTGCTCATGAACAGTCAGAAGCTCCTCAGTGAAATTATCTTAAATAATAACAGTAAAAAAAAGATTCCATATTTATTTATATACCCATTTAAAGTGACAACACAAGTCACAGATACTGCGTGTCTCTATCCTGTTCGGAGAGCAATAGACTTCCTGTATAAGAAACTTTCTGTTTTACATCAGACAAGAAGATGAGCATCTTTAATTTATTCAATTTATTCTCCGTAGCTGTAACAGGTTTCCGAAATGTGGCAGGATTATCATTCGGCATAGCTGTTAAACAAAATTGTGTAGCGAATAAACAATAAATTGCACTCTAAGGATTCGATGAAGCTGCAAAGGGAATCTCATAACTCATTGAAGGAAGAAGAGTTGAAACACCAGAGAAGGCCAAAGGAACGAGGAATTCTGAAAACACAATATCGAGACTGGGAGTAGACTGTGGCGGACGCGACGGTGCGAATCCGTAATGTTTTATACAGGCTTTGTTATAAAGTAGCAGTTAAAGCTGGTATACCGGAGTAATATGCAGTCAAGGCTTGTCTCTGGTCCAGGCTGTAAAAGCATTTCTCCCAGAGGATCTCGATTTCTGCTCTGACGGACTCGATGACATTCTGGATGTTCTTCATCTTCAGCTCCTCCAGGCATTCAACCTCAGCATGCAGCTGGAGGAGGAAAGGAACACAGACACGGGTAAGACTAAGCTTGTGTGTACAGCGGTTTAGTGCAGCGAAGAGTGTGATCGTCTGCTGTAAGAGGTTTATTTCACTCTTACGCAGAGGTGATAGGAGGTGTGTTATGTAAATCGGACAGGAAGAGTTTGTACGGGTAAAACAGTGTTGTATATAAAACTCACAGCATCCATGTTCCTCTTTTTGCTGAATTTCATGTGTTCAGCCATGGAGTCTCTCTCTTCCTGGGGGACCTGTAGTCTCTCCCACAGCTCTGTGATACGGTCACGGTACGACACACACGCTGCCTCAATCTCTGCTTTCCGATTCTCCAACTGAAACCCAAACGAGACACGATTACGATCAGAGCTGAGCTACAGCTTTTGCAGAGGGAACAGAAAAAAAAAAATCACACACAATGCTCTAAAAAAGAAGAGTAGATTAATCTGTTTAGTGCTTTGTTCACGCACTTCCTGTGCGTGCGTATAGTATTCGATAAAGTGGTGCGTGTGCATTTACCTGGCTCAGTAGTACATTCAGAGCGGTGATGTTTTCTAGTGAGAGGCAGAACGCCTCCTCCTCCTCGCACACCACATCTCTTTCGAAGCTAGTGTCAGGCATCTGCTCAAGATCCTCCATGGATGTGATGATCTGGCGCTTGAGGGACACGAACTCGGCATAGCGGCGCTCCTAAATAAACGCTAGAAGTCACTAAAGTTCTTTTAAACGGTTTTAAAATGTGTACTGTTTCATGACGTAAACCACGCTAGTGACGCACTGAGCTTAACCACAACATATGTTGATGCAATGCAACAACATTATGTCATTTCTTGAACAAAACACACTCGTACACAAGAATGAAATGGACCACCACTGACCAGATGATACTCATCAGTAAACTGGTAGAAGTCTCGACTACATCGAGTGCAGCCACTTTGTTGTAACTGCAGCTGAGTAACAAGCCACTAAACAAAAACACCTTAGTAAAAACATCTAAATTCTGTACCTTCTCCTGGTTGCGGCTGGCGATGTGCTGCTGGTAGTCGTGCAGCTGCTGGGCAGAGGGAACGCGGTCGGCGTCGATGGGGTTCGGGTTTTCGCACAGGATGTCGCACAGCTCGCGATCCTGCCGGATCAGACTCTTCAGCTCGCTCATGCGTTGGTTCTTCTGCTTCAGCATCACCTTCAACCTTGTGCGAATCTCCTTCTCCAGCTGCAGCATGCTCAGGCCATCGTCCTCCTGGACTCACGATTAGCAGAGAACAATCATGTATAGATGGACGTACGCTACGAAACGGGAGTACTGAGAGAGTACTTGTTGTTAAAGTTACCTCGTATGGAGAGAGTTGAAGCTCTAGGCACAAACCATCCAGCTCCTTCCGGCATGACTCGATGCTGTTCAGCAACCTCTTTTTCAGGCCCTCCTCCTCTGCTATCATCATGTCCAGAAGGTTCTGGAAGATAAACACACGTTTAGCCATTGCACTGGTTCATTACTGAATAACACTGATAACATCTACGGTGTAATAGACCCCTGTAGTGATTATTAAGTGTATTAAGGACTACCTGGAGTGTACTGTGATGTCATGCACACCAGCTTTGCATGCGCAAACCTTTTAGTCAAATTAAATTGAATGTCATGATGGTGAAAGTTAGCTTGCATTACACTCTCCAAGCTAATTTGACCCAGCAGCTTGTCGTTTTGCTTAAAACGACAAAGCCGTCTCATCCTGAGGACATCAAGGCCCCAGGGCTGTATTCTTAAAGCTTCTAAAAAATCATCTCAGATAACTCCTAACTTAGCATGAACATTTCTAACTAGCTGCTCAGTTGTATAAAATGACATGAAAATGTAAGTCATTCTGGATAAGGGGGTCTGCCAGACGCTGTAAATGTAAATATACATTATAATACACACACACACCACACACACACACAAATATATACATATATTTCAAGTTATTAAACTCCCAACATATGACTATGACGAATAAAAACCCTCTAAACTGGTGGTGATGAACAGAATGACTTTTCTTAGCTTCACCCCTGTATTACTTTGTCTTTCTTGTTTTTGTGAAAGAAAGAAATGTAAATCATCGCTCGAGGGAAGTGCTCCAGAGAAACATGGTTTTCAAGACTTTATGGAAATTTACACCCTCCTCCCCCCGTCTCAAAACTTTTTTCTCTCTCCCACGGTTACACTGCAGTACTATACAAACATTATTACAGCAATTCCGCAGTAATTACATCCATTTCCGCAGATTTACATAATGTCTGGTCTTGTACGCCGAAAGCAGCATGCAGTAAGCATGGAGACGCGCCGGTTCCTCATATTAGCTGCCAATTAAACAAAGCAGATGTGTGCAAGTCATTTAACGCTTAGTGTGTCTGCTGTAATATGATTCGGATTAAAGCACAGGTCAAATGACGAAGGGGAAAAAGTGCATATGGCACAAGTGAGCATGTTGGGTTAATGATCCTGTGCGTCTGCACTTTACTGATAAAAGGACTGTATGTAAATGAGGTGATAAGACATCAGTGTACAGGTGTGTGTGTGATCACCTTGATGTGCATTTTGACCGCATCAGTACGCTGCATTCTCTGGTCCTCTGGAATGCCGATCTCCTCCCAGATGTCCTTGAGGTGATCCAGGGCTTTATTCAGACAAGCCACTGACTCAGCAGCATGCAACTCACTGACAACACACACACCAATTAAACTTTTTTTTCCTTCCATAAAGTAATAATTAGTTTACAGAGGGAGCACACAAGAGATAACATGTTGAGCGAGTCTGTAGCAGTAACATGGAGTTACACCATTTTTGCACACTGGACCACCTTCTATTAACACATTCTATTCGATTTTGTGATCATTCAGCTACAAGAGCGTTGGTGAGATCAGACGCTGATATTGTAAGATTGAGGAAGTTTGGTGTGCAGTTGGTGCACAGTTTCTCTCAAAGGACACAAGTTCTTCCAAGCCAATCTTGGCAAACCATGTCCTCTTACAGCTAGCTTTGTACACAGGACAATAATCATGCTGGCAAAGGGAACATTTAAAGATGCATTTGCTAAGGTGTGTGTGTGTGTGTGTGTGTGTGTGTGTGTGTGTGTGTGTGTGTGTGTGTGTGTGTGATTTCAATCTTCTCCCTTCCCCTTATACAGTATGTAACAAAGTGATGCCAAATCAACATGGCTGCTCTAGCTGTGAACTTTTAGGAATAAACTCTATAAAAGTGACAATACTAATGACTGTAAATTTCAGTGCAAAATGTTTACATAAAAGTTTAAAGTTCATTAAAGAGCCACTCAGTCCAGAATATATTAAAGAGAGGTTAAGTAGCTATTTGGGGGCTTAACACACTTTGACAGAGATAAGGATATTTTAGTCCAGGGTTTTTCATCCAAACACAGCAGTGTGTCTTTGCCCCTCTCTGTGTGTGTCTCTGTCTCTCTCACTGTGTGTGTCTCTGTCTCTCTCACTCTGTCTCTCACTGTGTGTGTGTCTCTGTGTGTGTCCATAAAATGATTGACAGCAGGCGCACCCTAACACAAACATACATTCCAGCTGGAAATCAATTTTCCAGATTCTCAGCTATTGTTTTTTTAAAAAAAAAAATCATTATACATATTAAACATATCTTCCGGATTATTTGTACACGCAGGAATACACTGGCTACCGTAAGACGTTCTATACAAATGTTTTCCTTCAGCTTTGGGAACCAGTTTGGAGAATTAAACCCTTGTTGGACTGATAGTCAGGTGTCCACAAGCTGCAGCATTGTCTACACTACAGATCGCGTTTTAAATCATTAAATCCAACAATCACACGGCAAGAAGAGCTACTAACAGTTTAAATATAAAAACAGCACTTATCTAAAAGAGAAGCTGTTTTATATTCATTTACATCATGATAGTTACCTTTAGTGAGACACATAATAAACCCTAACTACCATAAAAAAAAGATCTTGTTACCTTTTCCTCATCGTGAAGCTCGAGCAGAATCTCCTTCACCATAAACAAATTGGATGATGATAATAATATAAAATAAAATGAAATAAAATAAAATAAAATAAAAAATCCCACTTTAGTTCAGCTCTGCTGTAGGGCGTTCAATATAATCTCTGCCTTTAGTGCCCGGAGCCGTTCAATGAACTATTCAAATCCCGCATCTTTGAAGCTGATTGGCTGAAACGGACAATACGTCACGAAACTAAAACCCAGCGATCGGATTGGCTGAAGGAGACGCACGTTAATCTTGCGTTTAGAAAAGAACTGCGTCATTAATCAGTGGTACTATAATGTACTTTAATCAGTGTTACAAGAAGATAAGGTTCAAGTCTAATCAACGTAAATATATAATATAATATATTGCATAATATAATATAATAAATATAAAAAAAATATAAAATAATATAATAAATAATAATAATATATATTATAAGAAATTAATTTGGCTTTGAACACTTTTGTGCACAGTGAACATTTATTTTATTAGAACCAAGAAATACAATTTTAATCGATTTTTTTTTATAAAGCCTTGATACAGTATTTACTAAATACAATAAACAATAGTTAAAAAAAAACACGCTCTTATTTTGGGTAAAAAATAAAAATCATCGTGTGTGAAATTTTGTGTGTGAAAGTGCATATATGTACCGTAAATATATTGAATTACAACAACAAACTAGTCCGAATTCTTATGTCCTTTTATTGTATGCATGTAACCTTGTAACAAGATTCAATTAAGAACAATCAGAAGATTTTGCTGATGTAAATTAACAGCTTTACAAAGGACTGTAAATGAAATGTATTACTTGATGTAAAAAAAAGTAAAGTAAAATGTGCTTGGGTGCACAGAATTGATCCTGTACAATATGTCACACAAGACTGCGTTAATAGTTCATCACAGCTGATTAAGCCTGATTATAACGTCATCAGTTAGTATTTCTAAGCAAACAAATCCACAGCACATTAACACATTGCAATTACCTTCTAATCTATTCATAAGTACTGAATGTGTAAATATGTATTGAGTTTAGAAACATATAATATATAATAAGTATGTGTACAATAATATTTATTTACATATTGAATCCCATTTAAAATCTTATCACATGTGCAGAACGTTCAGGTGACGTGCGTGACGAGTTCCTCCAGTGCTTTCTCCCGGTGGTTGTCATGTAAAAGAAGAACTTCTTTAATAGTGCTCTGCTGGAAGCCCATTTCCCCGAACTGAGCCAGCAATCGCAGGAACTCTGTAGCCTGGAAGACACACAGAGGAAAGCACAAACTAGATAACCCATTCAATTCTCAGTCAAGTCTCAGTCTCAGCAGGAAGGCTGAATATAAAGCAGCCATCTTAGAGACATTAGTACATAAGAACAGTCGTATTTATTAATGTGATCTTGTTAAAAGGTAAAACTGTATCATTTGTATTGGCCTTTAAGGGGTTTGAGCACTATCATGGTATGTATTTTATTTTTTTTATAATATCTTGGCAGGTGCTTGATACAAAAAAAAAAACAAGAAACAGGAAAATTTCTTGCTTACAAAGTTGATCCAATTCTCATCCATTTGTTTTTCAGAGGACATGCTGATTTATGTGCTAAATTGAAATTTTATAGAAAACAATTTTCACTCCTACAAATTCATTCAATCTTCTGAGATTTAATCATCAAAGATTAGATTTAGGCAATGTAGGAAAAAAGCTTTGCAAATACTTTCAGCTTATATTACTTTGCAAGAAGGCAAATAACACCAAAGTAGCAGATTTTGCATACAAAAGTAACCTAATATTGGAAACAGGACCACGAAAAAAAAATCCCGCTCGTAATTACGACATCGTGATGGAGTTCATGCGCGTTCAACTAGTAATAAATACGACCTTTCTACCGCCTGCATTTGACGACATTTGTGTTGGAATCGAATGCACGTTCGTCTCAAAAGCTGATTTCGATTTTTTTAAGGTAGAATCATTCACATAAACTACAAATCCGTTTAATTCCGACCAAAACGGCTCGAACGGAACTGACGTCGTAATTCCGACATAACTGCAGTTGCATCATTGCTAAAAGTCCTAAATCTTACTGAAACAATTAGAAATGTATTGAAAACAGGGAATATTTCTCACCTTGCTCTCACAGTTCTGAAACATCTCCATAGCGTCCTCCACCTGAGTCTTCTCAAACCCCAGTGCACACAGACGATCACGAGCCAACAGATAATTCAGAATCTGCACGAATACACACCATGAATTTAGTTGTTTAGCACCTCTAGTGGATTAATCCGGGTATTGCAACTCTTTTTCCTCCCCTGTTTAGACAATGCTGATGGAGTCCCAACCCCTGCATATAACATTCAACAGATTCTTACTGGGACTCAATTTTAACTGATTCAAAATACTAAATAAACAGAAATAAAAAAGTTATTTACTCAGCATGTGGTAGCCTAGCAGTTAAGGTGTTGGGCTATCAATCGGAAGGTTGTGAGTCCGAATCCGAGATCCACCAAGCTGCCACTGTTGGGCCCCTGAGCAAAGGCCCTTAACCCTCAATTGCTCAGTTGTATAAAAATGAGATAATGTAAATCACTCTTGATATAAGGGTGTCTGCCAATGTAAATGTACTTTTAATGAATATTATATGATCAAGGCTAAGGCTAAGGGGTGGATTATCAGTATTTACTGCAATTATTTTGGGGAAAGATTTTTTTTTCGTTTTATCCCGGCCCTTCGGAAGCTACACAAAAGCTATTCAAGTATCACAAGATAAAATAATTCACACTAATCATCCTGTTCAAAAGTTTAAACCCCTGGCTCTGAATGTATTGTTTTTGTGCCATTTAACTGTTCAGAACAAACAAGGGACTCATTAATAACTCTCACAATATATAAAAACAGCCACTGGTCCTCCAGGGAACAACACACAGGATTCCGAATTGAGCGTGTGGAAACATTTGAACTGGTTCATTTGTTTTAATTCAGTTATTATTGTGTCTTGTGGACTAGATGTAAACACCAGTTATGTTCGTGCAGAAATGTAAAATAATCCCTCCTGCCTGAGTTCATATATGTTTTGTAATAAATTTTGTTTGTACTGACGATAGCTTTTATGATTTCCCTAAATATAAAGCAGTAAGCAGCATGATAAATGAAATAGTTAACTTACCACTTTGCATAAAGTGGTCTTGAGCATGGGCATCAAATACACCGTAGAGCTTCCTGATAAGCTAATACTAATACAAAAATAGCAATGAGTATGTGTGTGTTACCTGCTCTGCACTGCGCGTGCCAGTGCGCTGCAAAGCCAGGATGGCAGAGCGTAGTGTGTATCCATGAGCAGTGATGCTCTCAACCAGTTCTCTCTCTTCCTGGCTCAGACCATACAGCAGCTCCACAGACGAGTCTGGGACTGAGTGGCGATCTCCATGAGAAGTACGAGGACGAGTGGCCTGCCCACACACACATAATAAAGAGAACATGCTTCTTATTAAATGCCAACAGAATCTATCAAACTGCCACCAAAATCCGAGACCGTATTGAAAATCTGGGACTTCTAAATAGAAGTAAAATGAAATAAATAATGTTTTGATTTAAGATTTAATCTTAAGCTTTGACACAAACTTGTGCATTCAGAAACTCTGAAATTATTATATTCATTAAAATAAAAACATTTTATATCACATTAAGCCACATCGTTATATCATCGCAGTAAAATTTTTTATTACTCATATCTTTTTGTCTAAAAATACCTAAACTTAATCGCTGTAACATTACTTTAATATAATTTTAATTTCTGCACAAAAATAAGACAGAATACCAACAATAAATATCTTAAATATAATCAAACTGATCTAGTATTTCTGATTCTTAGTTGATACTAAAATTTTTAAACACAAACAAAATTGCTAGATTTTTTTTAAAATAATTACAAGCTTCAAATTTATTTTGGAAAATATTTTCCTTCCGTTTAGAAATAAATGTTTAATATTTTAATTAAATTTTTAAAGCGACGTTGCTCCATTTTATTAAAACGATTTAAGGTACGTAACCCCTGTGCTTTGTTTGAACAGTTAAAATAAATAAAGTCTTTATTTTGAAGTGTTCATGATGACAGATTTTTTTTTCTATCGATAAATACAGCTGTTTGTGATGTTTGTAGACCTGCAGAGAAGACTTGTGTGGGTGAGCAGAAGGCTGCGGGCCAGCTGAGGAGGGTCTGGGCTGGAGCTTGATGTTTGTGACATGTGATTTGTGAGTGATGTTTCGTTTGGAGCCTCCAGAAATGTGTTTTTTGTGAGGTCGTGAGGACCTGAGGCTCGGTGGACTGCTCATCTCCTTCAGAGAGCTGCTGGAGTTTTTGTGGGAGTGGACCGGTGCTCGGGGTGACACGGACCTCTGAGTATCTTGAAGCAGGCAAAATTTGGATCTTTCTCTGCTCTGAGAGCGGAAACATTGATCTTCCTCAGGAGAGGAACCCTCATCATCCTCGCTGTAGCCAGCAGCATCGTGCGCAGAGTTGTCTACGAGGAAGTGCGTACGAGCGAGGTGCCGTCTCTGCAGGTCCGCTGAACTCAAGCTCAGGCTGCGATGTCGCTGTGCTTTATCACACAATCCCTTTCTGCAGAGGTGTACAGAGCGCCTTTCCTGAGGGCTGCTGAACAGGAGCCAGTACGGAGGGCAGGACGGGATCACACCACCGAGCTCAGGAACAAAATCATGCTTATTAGAACGATCACGGAACCCATTCAGAACCCAGTTCTCCAGACAAAAATCATACTGGAGAGAAAAAAAAGAACAAAATGGAAATGTACATTTTACGCTTTTGTTTAATTGTTCAAATGATCTAAACTCCAAAACTATTGAAGTGTGTAGGGGTGTGTGTGTATGAACATGAGGGAGAGAATGAGAGAGGGAACCTGCAGGTCATGCAATTTTTGGTGGTAGTCTGGGATGATGATTTCTTGGGCAGTGACCGGCACCATCATGCCCAGAGGCTCATCTAGAGAACCCAGTGGAACCTTAAAGGGAACATCATCCAGACTGCCCATTCTTTTGCCAACACACACACACACACGCACACACATGCACCAAACAAGTAACTAATTGTAACTAAAGATAAATAATTGAGCTTTTTGATTCTGGCACTTTTAAGCTAAAATCACAGATTCTAAATCACAATTTCAAGATGTTTGTCTATTTTGCAGGAATTATTTATACTCCCTATATTTTACTATAGTTTACATTTGACTGCATATTTTTTAGATATTTAAAATAGGATGCACATTCAAAACAGTCATATTTGAAAATTGCATTTTCACATGCTGTCAGTGCCTTACAGCTTCGACTCCTTTATAACCCTGTCCAGATTCCCTGTGGTATAATGGATTTACAATATAATGGAACCTTACTGGAAAACCAGTGGACTGAACAGTCCAAAGGATATAAAGGAGCTTAAAATGTTCTTCATGGAAAAGCATGCCAAAGTCCCTCTACTGCTAAACGTTAGACTTTACAAAATAATAATAATATAATTAATTTTGAATCCATTACACCTACAAGGAGTTCCCACTTTTTAGACTACATTGTTTAAGATTGTTTAAACATGCTGGTGTTCAGTATTGAATTGTATTTCGGTAATATGGCTTAATTATAATGATTTTATAATCATTCACTACTATACAGAACAATTCTTAAACCATGATGCTGTCACACACAAACACACACACACACACCTGAAATGATCACATAGTGAACACACTGACCTGTCGTATTCTTTCACACTCGTGAGCTGTGCGTGTATGATGCTCCGTTGTTTGCAGTCAGTTGTGTTGAGCCACAAAGCTAACACTCTTACACTGAGTCACACACTAAGCCTTTTAGCACCTGGTTTCCAAAACACACACGTCCATAACAGCACAGGATGTTTCGGATAAAAGTATTACATCAGCAGTAAAAGAAAAGTGCTTGTGTAAACGTACACGTACACACACACACAGCTACATATATAATATTATATAATTATATATAAAATGTTGTGCAGCTCTGTACACCTTTTATAGTATTTATATATAATGCAGGTGTTTTTAATGTCACGGCTGATCGATGTACAATTTAACAACCGTTACTAACGATTAATAATTATTCATGACAAAAGTAACAGGGCTGTTTTAGACATTAGCACAATGATTCAATTTAAGTTACATTGCATTTGCTATAGAAAAAAATATGCTTACTGTTTAACTGATAAAAGTAGAATAAAAAAAAACTTAAATGCCATCACAAGACACTACACTGTTCGGCAGGAGGATATTAAACTGCACCAAAGCGTTTACCTACGTACATCTAGGCTACAGATATTAAATCACATTTCATGTAGCATTTCTCATGAACATGAAAATTATTTCAGCTTTAATTCAGTAGATCAGAATTACACTGAATAAACGTTTACATACACCAATTTGACACCAGTCTCTTTAAGCAGTCTGGAAGACTTCTAGAAGCTTCTGATTGCCCAATTGTTTACATTTAGAGCCTTGACACCACAGGAAAATTAAGCACCTCAGCTGAAACCTCCACAAGTCCGGTTCCTCCTTAGGAGCAATTTCCAAATGACAGAAGGTACCACAAGCTTCTCTACAAATAACCGTTTGAGAATCTAAACGTCTTGGGATTAACCTGAAATGACATTGTTCAAGAAAGAGAACCAAAAGATCAATGAAAAGTCATAAAGAGGTTCAAATTAATCCTAAAAGTAAAGGAACTGGTGAACTACGTGTATCCACTATTAAGGGAGCGAAACATTGACATATCCTGAAACTTGTCACACAAGGAGAAGCCCCTAGTAAAAGACAAGCATAAAATCAACAAGACAATGAATGAAGGGTTTCATATGGAGAACAAAGGCTGAAGAACATCATCCCAATTGTGAAGCATGATTATCTAGTAATCATCAGCCAGAATGTTTTTACTGAATCTTCTCCAGGACAACGATCCTACAGCAGTCCAAAAACATTTGTTGACCCCAAAGTGAAAGTATCGATGTGTCCAACAAACCGAGACCTTAAAACCCTCACCTTAGTCCCAGTAGACAAATTGTGGACTCAAGTGAAACTGTCTGACTGAGGAGGCCCACAAACCTGAAGGACTGTGAGAATCTTGTCTGTTGCATTATTCAAAGGTAAACACACCAAAGATGTATGTAAACTTTGTAAATATTGGAAATTAAAGCTGCATCGTTAAAACTACTTTCTATGGAAATAAAACAGATGCCATAACTGAAAAGATCTTAAATTATTTGGAGTTGTAAAAATGTATGTAAACCTTTATGTGGTCACAGGCGTGGCCCCCTGAAGGGTTAACGATTTATACGTTTTACTCGGTTACAGTTCAAACAGACCTACTGTAAGGTATATAAACAAATTAAAATGAACAGTTTATTAGCCTTATTTCTAAGAGTGTACTATGGTGTACAGTGTATTTATGGGACACACAGCAGAAGAGTGGCAGTGTGTGAAGAGCTCTGTGCAGGATTAAAGCCAGACTGTAAATACATGCCTGACCTTTATGGCATAAGAATAGGATCACAAAATGCTGAGATAACTCATTCATCAACCGGGAGAAGTGTGTCAGAGATTACACACTCGCACTAGGAGTACACACACACACACACACACACACACACACACACGTTAAAATTGAACAAGAATTACACAATAAAGTTATATTGCGTCACTAAATTTGAACACTGACAACTAGAATATGGTGAGCTTGTTTCAGTTGTGTCGATATTTTAAAATGAACACTCATACAGGATATAAAAACATATATTCATATTTTTATTACTACTGATAACTCAGACAACAAGGAATGGCTGTATGCCACCAAATGCCATGAGATACATACATACATTTTTATATATATAAATATATATATAACGGCCAATTTATATATATGAACACTAATGGCTTTCAATAAAGTCAGTAGCATACTTATATATATATTTATTAGGCATTAAAATACATAAAAATCAACCATAAAATACACTCGTGGAAATAAAAAAAAGCAAAACAAGCATTGATTATCAGAACATCGTCCAGCATGAAGTGGTGAAGGTGAAGTAGAGCCAAGACAGAATAGTGAGCCTGGAACACAAGGTGTTGTGGTGTGTGTACCATTCTAAATCTATTATATAAAACTATAATATAAAAACGCAAAACTATGATGGAAGGACGGCCACCGGTGCAGTCCACCAACATTCCCCAGTAAGTCAAACAACCAACCTCAGCAGCATTGGAGTCTCGTAAGGAATACACGCACACACCCATGTACACTTGCTGAATGAACGCATCTCCTTCTTAGAACGATTCCTAATTAATTAAAAACAGAATCAGGATGCTCGCTAGTGGAAAGGAGCAAAAAAAGACCAAAGGTTTTTCAGACAGACACAGATGAATAATGGCTCAGACAGACTCTGTGTGTTTTCTTAGCCACTTCGACGTGAGCAGATCAGCTACTGTATTGCACTTTTTTTTTTTTAGTGCAGTGCTTCTCATCATATTTATGAGCTATGGCATATTCTGATCCTCACAGACACCCAGCATAATATGCATATACAGAATTATAATGTGAAATAATATGTACGAGTAGTCTTAGATTACACCTTTTCATAAACCGAGCCATCAGATGGAATCAATCTTCAGGTCAATGTTAGATTAGATATCCTGCCTGCATTTTGCCTTGCTTTAATCTTAACATGCATCCAAGTTTACCTTGAAAATGAAATGATTGCAGTTGTGGGTTAACATTAAAATGTTCAGAACATTGATTGCTAAAGGTACACACAGGGCTGTGAATGATCATGTGTATGTTTAACTCATCAGTGTTGGACACGATACAAACCCAGCTGAAAGAGCAAGCTAAGCTACATTAGTGAGAGAGCTGTGAATGTACATGACTAAGCAAAAACAGTAATTCTGTATTGAATGAATTATTAAACCAACTGTTTAACAAAAAATGGCAGTTATACATAATTTATATCATAATCTATTTTTTCTTTTTGAACAATCCCAGGCTTGTTGAAATTGTGCCACGGACCACAGGGGCCCTGAGGGCCGCTGGTTGAGAAACACTGCTTTAGAGCTGTTCGGCTCACACCACTCTTTATCTAGGTTCAGAATAAAAAAGGAGGATGATTTCCAGCAAATTCACAATTTTAGCACAACATGGCTCTTGGATTTTCTCTACTGATCTGAGTGAGCCAGTTAGCTGACTGGTCCCTGTGGAGGCAGACCTGGGACTTGCCGCTGATTCACATTCTAACCTCTTCGGCCCCTTTCCTTTCAAAATTAAGTGCACACACAAACACATTTTTACAATCGGGCATATTGATATAACAAAAATGTAATACACACACACACACACACACACACACACACACAAGCTTGTGAACATGTGGAAATTGTTTCAATGCAAAAGAAACTGAGCTGTGCCTTGAGGCAGGCGTTGTCAATAATTATGTGCCTAAAGGAAGTAACTGTATAACTGACTGCTGCATAAAATCAAGCACATACACTATTTAAATACTGCTTCCATACGTAACAGATATCATTTACAATGATTGCACATCAATTCATAAAAGGTACAAAAATGACCGACCTTAGAAAAAAAAGCATGCCATTCCAACCCATTATTCTCTGGGGCTGCTCCGCCCCCAACTCATTGTCTGGGTTTTGAGGAAATGGAACTTTGATCGGAGCGCTTGAAGACGCTCCAATCACCACAGTGCACATTCACTAAACTCCTCCGCATATTTCAGTTCCGGATCTGAAAATCCGGCTGCTAATTCCGTGTGTGTTTGCATAAGGACACTTTAAGTAATGTAGATCTTTGCTGCATTAAAATAGATTTTGTTTCAAAATTTCATTAGTTTCATGTGAAAATTACATGCCGCCTATCTCGTAAACTTTGGTAAATTCTGGTGGTACAAAAATATCTCACTCTTTGGAATCATTCGCGTCGACTTTCTGACACTCAAGACTGTAATACAGAAATAGAGCTCAAATTTAAGGAATTTCTTTCACTAATAAGTTAAATCTCGATCTCATCTAGACTTTTGAGTGAGACAGGAGGTTCTCAGAGGAGAACATGACTAAAGAGCTGATAGATGGTGAAAGAGAGAGATTGAGAGCGAGTGGCAGAAATACCGTGGCCCTCAGTGGTATCTTCCATCTGTGGCAGCTGTGGTTTAATGAACTCCTTATGCTTCACACACAGCTCTAAAACCTAGAAACATACATCCTTTACTCTCCCTACACTACATCCAGCATTAACATACTGCAACTACAAAACATTCGTATGAAATCTCAGACCCTTTGCGAAATCCTGAAATGCCTAAAACTAGTGTTGTCCCAAGTCGAAGCGGAGAAGACAAGCTGATGCCAGATCAGTTCTCTCTCAAACAGCTAGCGTAAACAAAGGAAGCATTTTATCGTGAAGGCCAAACTGTGAGTCGTTCTGCAAATGTAGTCACACTGAAAAAACAAACAAACGCAAAATAAAACAAAACAATAAAAACAACTAATGGGGAAAAAAAAACACTGCTTTTCTATTAACACAATTTCTAACACAAGAACCAAACAGCATGGCTGGTTACAAAAAAAAACAATTCAAAAGCAAAAGCATTATTTCAAAATTCTTCACCACTCATTACTAAAGTAACACAGACAGAGTAATAAAGCACAAACATGTCTTGCACGTTCCTCAAATTAAAAATAATAAAACAGATAAAAACAAACCAAGAAAGAAAAAAAGCATACAGCGCAAATGTGTATGTGCCAGCAGACTCCACCAGGCACTTGGCCTGTGATATAAAAGCTGACTGGCTGTTTAAACGAATCTAGGTGTTAAGCATCCACATTCAGATCTGCTGCAAAACACGTACAACCCTGTCAATGGAGTCTGTGGTGGCGAAGGCCAGGTACTTGCAGCAGAGCCAGTCCTCTAAGCTGACTCCACCGCCGCTGTGGCTGGCGTCTAGCGAGCGCTCGGCAAACTTGATCATCATGAGTGTACGCTTCAAGTCCAGCCAGTTCTGCAGCGCTGCATGTCGCTGAATGGGAAGAGGTGCAGCACGCAAGAGGTCGTCGCGTGGCCCCCACAGCAGACACTGCAGGCATGCCCGAGCTTCGGCCACGCCAATGCGCTCGGACTCGTCAGTGTGGAGCAAGAGACCTGCAAGCCGCATCAGACCCTGAGAGTATAGGGACCGTGTAGGGAGTGGTGGCAGTTGCTCCCTCTCCTTCAAGCCAGCTGCATCCGCCAAAGGATTGGGTTGGTGCAGCATCTCATAGATTAAAAGACCCAGTTGAAACTCATCACATTCAGTGTAACGCACAACGCTCTGCTGCTTGGCCTGAGAGAAGTTGCTGATGATGAGGCGAGCTGGGCAGGCAGAAGAAGCAGAAGCAGAAGTGCTGTTGTTATTGGACTCTGGAAGCTCCAGGTTCCAAGGATCTCCTGGATGACAGTGCACAAGCAGCAGGTTCTTCAGGTGCAAGTCGCAGTGTGACACATGGTAGGGCTTCATGTGCTCTAAGCCACTACACAGCTGAAGCAGCAGCAGGCACACTTGGCGCTCATACAGCTCTGGATTACGCGAATGCCTTGCTGAACCCTCTTGCACAAAATCGGCAACCGTTTGGAATGGGACCTCGCGTGTAATCACCACAACTCGGCTACGCAAACTCCCACCATGGCACACCATGTCCCCCGGCACTGCTATGTTCCCCTGCCCTTTCTCATCCTGCCTTTTCACTTCACTCTGTTCCAGATTATGCTCCTTCTGTCTCTTTTCACCCCTCCCTTCATCACTCTCATCCTCATTCTCCCAGGGCAAAAGGCGGGCAGGAACATCTGCCAGGAAGTGGCCACAGTCTTGCTGGATGTTGTAGTGCACAGAAAGGCTTTGTCGAACAGCCAAGCTGTGAAAGAACTGCTGCTGGGTCTCCTTCACCTTGTACCTGCAAATCTGGGAAAGAGAGATGGAGAGATACATTTTAATGCATATAGTATTAGTAACGGTCATCTCTAGTTCTCACAGAATGGAGCAGTGGTCAGGCTACAACAGTAATCCTAGGCAATCGTGGACACAAGCTCACAGAAACTGGACCTGGTCTTTTTCCGGTTTTCAACAGCCAAGTTTCTATCAAAGCCTCCGATTCTTGTAACAGGAGTGAAACCTGATGTGATGGTTTGCGATTGTAGCTCAACTACGCTCATCAAAAGCCTGGTCGTTTTACTTCCTCTCAGGAATACTAACTAACTGTTGGTCTACAAAGTACCTAAAACAAATTAAAAACGTGTACAGCCTCTAACTCAGAGAGACAAAAATGAGACCTACCTTAACAGCATAGTTGACGAGTGGGTCTTTAGAGTAAGAAGCTGTGTAGTACACAGCGTCTTCTGCCTCGCAGCATGGCTTGCCAGTGGTAAGTCTGAAATGGGACCAGCTGTCTGTGCCAAAGCGCAAAAGGTCTTTCTGACCAGCCATGAAGCGGTCCTCACAGCGGCCAGCCAGTTTGCGCAACGTGTCAGCGTGAAGATTGCGAATGCGGCTTGCCACCTCTTCCCAGCTCTCCAGACCCCTGTAAAGAGCAAGCCTGCGGGTCTTACTGGCTGTAAGGCTCTCTGTGCTGCGGCAGCCCCGTCTTTCCCGATCTGGGGCTGTGCTGCTGTTGCCTGAACGGGAGATGCTTCGCCCCCCTCCCACTGGCCTCTCCAGTGAGTCCCCTGACTCATCTAGGTGACGAGCATCAGAGCTGAGCGAGGAGCTCTGACTGGCTGTGTCCCAGGTGGAGTCCAGGTCATAGAGTGGATTTGCCACGCTCAAGCTTGCGCCACCAGGCTTGACCTCACCCCGGGGCCGGCGAGTCATTGGTTCTATGGTGAGTGTTGGCTCTGTGTTGGCTCGTGGCACAGATTTCTTAGGTAGCGGTGGGGGAGTGACTTTGGCACCTAGATTGAAACCTTCAGATTCAGAATGAACGCCATCATCAGACGTCTTGAGGTGCCTGGGGTGCTTTGTGGGGATCAAACTGGCCCTGGACTGACCTGGGAAGAGGGAAGAAGCCAGACAAAAAATGTCAAAATTATATGTACTTTTGAAACCTGCAATGCGTCCACAGGCCCCCCAGATACATGATTAAGATCAATCCTGGACCAAAAAACAAGATTCAGACAGACAGATTTCCACTCATTAGTTTTAGCATACAAAATCCCAAATGAAAATAACCAGAACTAAGATTAAAATATAGCTAATGTTTAAATAGCTTGGCCAAAAAAGATTTCAGTAGATAGTGAATATCTACATTGATTGACTACATTGATAGTGTAGAAGAGAAAAAATAGCCCAGATTTAGTTCTGCACATTTTGTTTGTGTTTATTTTTAAAGTCTTATAATCAATTATAAGTTTGATAAGTCCACCAAATGCCATTACAATTGTTTGTTGTGTTCAGATGAAGCAAAAATCAATCTTTTCGGCATGTTGGCCTCCGAGGAAATATATATAAAACTGCGTACAGGGAAACGCATGTGATCCCTGCTATAAAATATGAGGTTAATCACTGATGGTTTGAGGCTGTTTGTAGCTTAGGATTCAGGAGCTTTCGAGAAGATTAATGGCATCATGAATTCTGCTAAGTACCAGGATAATTCAGCCCAAAACCCGGTTGCCTTCGCCAGGCGCTTCAGGCTTGGCCATAGACAAAACTTTTAATAAGATGATGAGCCAAACATTCTTCCAACAATCAACACAAAAACAACGCAATGAAATTTAATGTTTTAAAAAAGTTCTGAAACACCATTTAATATGACAGTGACAAAGCATTTTAAGTGCTCATGGACTGCACTGTAATATTTGCTTTTACTGGTGTCAGGAAGAGACAGGAGTATTTACTATGTGCTTGCTGTGGTTGTTGGATTGCACCCCTTCCCCCCCCGTGTGTATGAATGGAAATTTAAGGCCTGTGGGTAATTTTGACATCCCACTCTTACAAAACAAACTAAGCTCATATTTGATTTATGACTATCTCCAACTTTAATATTCAAGTAATAACATTCCTGCAGAGTTAATTCCCTCCTCCATACGCAATCCTTCACTGTAATTATTAGTTATGGGTATATCATGCAAGCTACATCTGAATGCTAGAAAAACACCTAGATGAACTGTGATGCTGATGTCCACAAATGCCGCCTTCTTCTATAGAGATCCAATGTGTGTGTGTGTGTGTGTGTGTTTCTGTATCTGCTGTTAACTCAAGTTAAACTCTATCTTTATCCCCTTTATGTGCCAGAAGTGTGTGTGTGTGTGTGTGTGTGTGTGTGTGTGTGTGTGTGTGTGAGAGAGAGAGAGAGAGAGAGAGAGAGAGAGAGAGATTGTAACATACCTAGGTTGGTGTAGGTGGCACTGCAATAGCTAGAAGCAGGGGAGTGTGAGTGAGAGTGTGTTTGTGTACCCTCGTCCTCCTCAGGCTCCCCTAGACTGACAGTGGGTGAGAGGGGACGAGTCATGGGGCGTGTAGATAGGTTGGCTTGCTCCCTCATGGTCAGCAGATCCACCTTGGCTGGTAACGAGGTGATGGCAGGCGTGTCCATCTCTGGGCCCTGAACTGGCATCTGGCTGTATAAGACAGAGCAATCATCAGCATCGATCTGCAGCCATCTGTCGATTAACTGTATGTCCTACTAAAGAATGCAATCAGATGTTAAAATGCATCACTTTACTGCAGAGTATTCAACAGATGATCAAGGTGTTGGCTAATGTTCCATAACAGTGGCTGGATGATTATGCCTGATAGCTGAAACACTGTGATGCATTAGACAATAGAAGTTTGTAAACGTGCACGGAAGGAGTCGCAATTGTCAGAGGTAAAGCTTTACGTTACACATGTTGAATTTCTTTCTATTTTTTTTTTTTTTTTTTAAAAGACAGGTGAATTGCAATAGAAATATTCCACAACATTATTCATAACCTTTAATGGATAAAAAGTATGATGTAAGGTGAATTTTGCTTTAATGCTATTGAAAAACATCCATTTTCAATCGATTAATTTTTCTTTTCATGGTTTTATTTTTTTAAATCTTAAATGAACATTTTAACATTTTATAAAGCAAGGACTTTCTATTCCATATTCATCAAATCAGAGCTTACCTGCTATTCTGTACAGCAAACCCTAATAAACCCTAATGACCCTGACCACTTGAAATACTGATTATTGAATTGAGGTCAGAGCTAAATTCATTAAATAGCATTTCTATCATACATCATTCATCTTGTATTGAATAATTCAGTATGCAGTGTGATGTTTGTGCTGTTCAAACTTCCTAACATTCAAAATTGCTATTTGTTTTATTCAATCCTGAAAAAAAATGACAAAACATCCTGGAACATCAAGCCCAAACCACAAGTTCTTTAAAAAGATAAATAAAATATAAGCCATTACTTACCATAAAATCAACCCACACAAAATCTAAATGGCAAATTAAAAAGTATAACCTGGATTGATTAAATCTCATGCGCCATTACAACACTAAGTGAACGAGAAAGCACTATTAAAACATTTTAACACTGACATCATGTTCTCATAACTCTGGAAGCTAGATTTAGTGTTTAAACTTGTTCTAGTCTCCTGAACCAATGACTGCATTGCATTTTCCATATCTAACGAGGCATGTACATGTCAGAAACTGAGTGCGCAACACACACACGCGCACACACACACAAACCAACACCCGAGCCAGAGCTTACCTACTGTTCTTGCTCACACAGCTGCCCATATCTGAAAACTCCCTCACCTTCAGGCCAGGAGAAAAAAAAAAGCTCTCAGCTAGTATTTTATTATGTAACCTTCCTTTTTTCCTCCGTTTTCTTCCTGTGCTCTCTCTCTCTCCCTCTCTCTCTCTCTCTCTCTCTCTGGTATTTTACCTGTGAGCTATACTCTGCATGCCTCTTGACACACCCTCTAAGAGTTGCTTACAGAGGAAAGAATGATTAACACTTCCTTTACCTGGAAGATATGCTCTTATGACAAACCTTGCCACTGACTATGGATTGGCAAAAAATAAAAAATAAATCAGATAAATTGTATAATTTCAATATATTTCAAGTTACCGTTTTATCTAGTTACGTTCACTGAGGAAAAAGTTAGAAAGAAAAAAAATTCTCATGTGACAAACACCTCAATAAAGCCTCGGGGCTAAGATTAATGCCTAGTTCATGCTTGACTCCAAGACACAGCAGTGACACAAACTTCACTGATCACGGTCCACTGCGTACATTGTTCCAAATCTGGAAAATGTAAAACAAAATCCACTAGATGATGGGTCAAGAGCTGGCACACCCAATAGTGCCATATATTCAATTTAGTCTTCATGATGTTTCAGGCTTGGCCATAGATAAAACCTTTAATAAGATATTGAGCCAAACATTCTTCCAACAATCAACACCAACACAAAGCAATGAAATGTAATATTTTAAAACAGTTCTGAAATAACATTTAATGTGACAGTGACAAAGCATTCTAAGTGCTCATGGACTGCACTATAATATTTACTATGTGGTTGCTGTATTGTTTAGTGTCGTCCCCCCCCCCCCCCCCCTTAATGATGTTTCATGATCTCATGCAAGCTTTTCATGAAACAAACAAAACAGAATGTGATCATGAAATTGTGTCCCATAACAAACTACGACCATGCATTTAAAAAACAATTACTAAAGTACAAGATGGTAAGAGTTTATTTGAAAAACAGTAACTGTAATTTGCACCTCGTATAATGTTAGCCCTTGAAACAGACCTATCAGTCTAATCAAGGCTAGTACTTGAGCTTTTGTTTGGACTTTAGTGTTAAACTGCCAATAAACCATAAAGAATTCAACTAAAATGCATGAGTGACATTAATTGAAGGTAATCTTATGAGTGTGGAATTAGGCTTTGTGAGATTTACCACAGTACAATAGCGCGGAACAACAGAACATGTCTAAACAAACAATATTACACACAAACCACACTCTATTACGTGACTCGGGAAATTAAAAACACCTTTACCCTGCTTACAACACAAAGCTAACCACAGAAGTTGAATCAGAGCCAGGAAGTCAAGTTCAGAAGGCTACCCTTTAATGTGTCATTTGTTACGTATTAGCTGTATGTCAGAGATAATGCCATGCACACAATAAGTGCAAGCTTGCGTGATTGCTACTGCTGCATTGTTTTATTATGTTAGTGTTCATCACTTCTCATGATAACGGTCACTGTGGTAAAGTAACAAAAGAGAAGAGGGAAAGAAGGGGAGATAAAGAAAACACTTACCTCATTACTTTGCTGATCAAGAGGCTGGCTCTGCTCTTAGGTGGACCTGACTGGTTGAATGACACACCACCAGCACCTGCATTACACTCCTCCACCCTGAGCTCTGCCTCACCATCGCCTCCTGACCCACTGTCAGGCTTATAGGTGAAGATAATGGTGGGTTTTTGGTTGGGATCGTCTGTTTTTGACTCTGAAAACCAGTGCTGCCTCTGAAGAGGAGGAGGAGGTAACATGGTGATAACTGTCCCATCCAAACCCACCAGCTTTCCTTTCTCTTTCTCTCGCTCCACTTTCTCTTTTTGTTCATCCTCATCTTTCCGCCGGCGAAAGAAGCTCTTGAAAGAGATCCAACGTTTGGGCCTGTTACCGTCAGATGAGCGTCTACCTTCTGCTCCAGGGCTGACCTCCCCATCACTGGGTCTGGAGCCCATGGGTCTGGACCAATTGCTGAAGTGTCTCTGAAGAATGTTGCTAGCATGATATGGGGAAGATGTGGATCTAGGTGGGGGGAAAGGGGCACTGGGTTCAGATTTTGGACTTGTGGGACCCTCAGCTGCTGAGGCACTCTGAGACTTAGGTAAAAGCTTGGATGGAGTGTCCTTGTGAGATTTGGACTGACTACTATCTGTTGGGCAGTGGAGTGATTTGGGTCTGCTGAGAGTACCCTTAGTGGCATCAGGGGGAAGAGAGTAGAGCTCCTCGGCACTATATGTCTTACTGTGAGTGGAGGGTGAATCTGGAGGAGACTGGGGTGGCTGGATAGAGGCTACTATCTGAGACAGCACCATGCTGGCCTTCTCCCTGTGCCCTGACCCTGTGCTAGTGGAGGTCTGGCACTCACTGCTGCATGCTACAGGTGAATCGTCACTGGGGTTAAAGCTACTGGCGAGTTTAACAGTGCTGCTTTGTGTCAGACTGCTAGAGGCAGTGCTAGAAGTGGGGACAGTGTTTGTCCGAGGGCTGGAAACAGTAACTGAAATGTTGCCTGCTGTATTGCACTCAGGGATATTTTTGGTTTTGTCATTGTGAGGTACAGTTCTTGTAATATCTCTTTCTTCCTTAGCATCAGCTGAGACAAATTTTCTGGTTGGCTTGTGTTCTGTGGGTGAGGAGTGAGCAGTTTCAGAGTTTCCGATTTCCTCATATGTGTGGCTGGGTACTCGACCACCTGTTCCTGGCTTGGGCTGTGGCAGGTCCCCACTTACCCCCAGAAAGCTCTTATACACAGCCAGATTATCATATGCACTTGGGTTAATCACAATAGGCACTTTCACTGCATTTTTTGAACTGCGTGCGTATGTTGGTTCATCTCTGATGATGATTGGGAAAGGAGGCATACCTGCATTATTGTAGCTGTTAAATTTGATCTCTGACAAATTAGGTGACTTCACGGGTATGGTACGTGAGGAGGAGATACCAGCAACAGGGGAGGTGGGAGCTGATTTGTGGTTGGCATGTCTGGGAGTGACTGATGACCCAGCTGGTGTCCCAGTAAGCAACTCTACTTTAGGAAGCTTTTGCCGAGGGCTAGTGCTTGATGTCCACACCTCTTGGTAACGACTGCTCACAGGCTTTTTACAAGAAGGGCTGGACTTAGTAA
The DNA here is from genome assembly GCF_022655615.1 of Tachysurus fulvidraco. Taxonomy (NCBI): domain Eukaryota; kingdom Metazoa; phylum Chordata; class Actinopteri; order Siluriformes; family Bagridae; genus Tachysurus; species Tachysurus fulvidraco. The sequence goes on from NC_062527.1 coordinate 6,237,899, forward strand.
CATTGGCTAAGGCAGTACTTAGAGAGACTGGTACTGATGGAGAAACTGAAGTGAATGGAGATACTGGAGTGGTTGGAGATATGGCTGCAGACTTAGGAGACAGTGGCGTTTTGGGCGATATAGGTGATTTTGCGGAGAGGGAAGAAGCAGACAGGGGGATATTTTTTGAAGCTCCTGGGTAGGGTGGGGGACTCAATGCTGTGGTTGAGCCTTTGGGCTTGGCAGTGCTCCCAGTAGTTCGGTCCTCAGTGCTGGCCATGGAAGCTGACACATCCACCACAGTGTAAGGCTTACAGATAGGAGTCTTCTCCAAACTCACTACTCTGTATGGTTTAGGCTGCTCCTCAGTTGGACTAAAGCTTATTGTGATTGGCTGGCCAGGGAGTGCCTGCGGAAGAGGTCCACCCTCTCTCTGATTAATGTCTTGATCCTGTAATCGGATGGCCAGAACAGCTTTGTGTGTCTCAGAGGCTTTGGGTGAGCTCAGTGCTCTGCCTGCTGTGTCTTCTTGTCCTGCAGAGTCTCTGTTCAGTGGAATAGGGTGCAAACCATTAGACGGGTTACAGGGGACACTACTGCCACTGCTGGAGGTGCAGGAGTCCTCAGGGAGAGAAGATGAGGACTCTGGTGAGGTGATGGACTCAGAGATAGACAAGAACCCACTGCCTTGAGGGTCAGAGTCATACGGAAGCAGGCTGCGTGCTCCACTGGAGTCCATGGAAGGATAGCCATTTAAAATGTCATCATAACTGTCATAGTCAACAGCACAGATCCGTTGCAGTGAGCGGTTCCTCAGTGGTACAGTATTCCACTTCTTACCAGCTGCAAATCGAACTGGAGACAGTGTTGCAGCACGGAAATTAGCAAAGCGGGGCTGACCCCTCATTCGGATCTCCATAGCCAAAAGCTCTTCATCACTCTCGTCCCAGCTCTCGTGTTCACCATCATCACTTTCACTTTCCTCTTCATATTCCTCATCTTCCTCTCCATCACTGGAAAATTCTGGGTAGCAGAAGCGTCCCCCCTCTGAACTGATAATCTCTGCACTATCACTCAAGGAAACATGTTTGTTTGCACTGCTGCTACGACCCAATGCCAGACAGCTGGATGCAGGCAAGCCTCTCTCCAACGAGCGCCTGTAGGAGCAGCTGATGCGGCCCAAGAAGTCGTCCCTGCTGGAGCTCAGATCTGAGCCCAAACCTGCAATTTCCTTCAGCACATCCGTTAGGCCATTGTTATTGTTACTGCTTGGTGGACAGAGAGAAGTAAAGCCGTCCATCTCTCCCCTTTCATCATTTCTCTCATTGTTGTTTGGTTCTGGGGGTCTCTTAGGATTTAAACCATTGTGATTCCAAACATTAAAAGCTGAAGCCTTTCCAGGCTCTACACTCTCTACCAGATTCTGAGGATTTCCTTCTAGATCGAGCCCCAATCCAGAGCACGGAAGCATCATGGTGGGCTTTACTGCAATTGTGGGCTTTTTTGCTACAGGTGGGCGGAACTGACCTGAACGGGAAGAACTGCTGCTTCTCTGAGGGTTGCTTGCAAGATTAGAGTTGACGATAGCCCTGCCTTCTGTGGGTGAGAGGCTTGGGTGGTTAATGTTACTTGTGCCTCCTGTGGTGGTGTGACTGTGTTGGTTAAGGACTTGTTCAGGGGGAAACCTGTGTGTAACCCCCTCGGGTAGGCGGTGCAGACTCTTTGGTTTGAAGCAGTTCTTGCACTCGCCAGGCTTCCACACGTGTTCGGTGAAGGTGTTGCAAGCAGACATGTCTGCAGTGCTGACAGCAGCAGACTCAGTGGACAGGAAAGCGCTCCATTACAGACACAGCTGGTACTCCACTGCTGCTCACAGAGCCTACAGGCCAGGGGCAAGGAAACTACTTCTACTTCTCAAACTGACGAATCCACCTGAAAAAGTAACAAGGGTAAGATATGGTTTGTTACTGAAATAACTTGAACAATTTTATACTTATGTTATATTTTACAATATTACTTAATTGTGTATTTAATGCACAAACCACTGCAATGTAAAGATGTGCATTAACTGTGAGAGTCCAGCAGGGGGTGCAGTGTGCTTAATGCTTGGATTCAAAATAACCATATTTTACTGGAACCCCAGTAAAAACAATTTTCTGGCATGAACTGCAGAACGATATACCTGTGTGTGTGTTCGGTTTCTTTAACAAAACTACAAATACATTTAGATCGTGAATATGATGAAAGTAACATGATCTTAAACTGTCAATTTAACAAAGTTGTATATTCTTGTACGAATATGTAGGATATAAGAAGGGCTATGCATTCCTAAGAAGGTGGATACATGTTGTACACATTGTCTCACACACACAGTGTGAGAGAGAGAGAGAGAGAGAGAGAGAGAGAGAGAGAGAGAGAGAGAGAAACGCTCAAGCATTTTTCCGCTCTATATTTAGCACTCAGTTAAGTCCGGTTGCGTGTAGTTTTCTGCCAATGCTCAACATGCTGAAACTCCCACACAACCCAGACCGGGGTCTAGTGAACCGCCTTCTGAGAAACTGAATGCAAAAAGCATGCAGAAAAAAGAAATACTTGACAGCAACAGAGCATAATTTGACCATATTAACCCAGTCTATGTTTAGGGTTGGTATCATATCATATCATATCATGTTTACTTATAGGCTTATGCTAGATGGCTGCCATCACATGCTTTTGTTTTCAACATTTTGAACATTTTTCATTTTAGTACAAAATGGTTAATATTGGAATTTATCAGTTGAACCCATTAGACAATTTGTATGAAGGATGACGTGAATTGCTCTCATTTCTAATACAACTCCTTGTCCACAATGCTAACGGCTATGGTTGGTAGAATGTAAAATTGCAAAAAAAAAAACAACATTTTACTAGAAATATATCTTTTAGCAGATAAAGTTTTATTCCTTCTAATGCACAAAAGGTGACAGATGAGTATGTACATGCTACTCATGTAGCAGGCTAGTTGTGCACAAGTACACCATTAACCCTCCCTCGATATTCCGGGGCCTCACGGAAGTGGGGAAAGGTAATGCGGCTCTAATTCAGCATTAGTGCTCGGCTCTTCATCAGTGAACATTTGAAGACTTTGGCAGGAAGGAAATAGTGCCAAATCTGTAATGAACTCAGAAATGACACTGACCTATTAGTTAATCAGGAGCTCTTGGTTGCACAATTCCACTTGACTACAAACAGTTGTAGAAATGATTTATATTTACACTATTTACAGTCCAGTGTCACCCAAATAAGGATGGTTCTGAGTCTGGTTCACCTCAAGGTTTCTTCCTCATTTCATCCCAGGCTTGCTCATTAGGGATAGATATCAAAGAATTAAAATGTAATTATTTTCATGTAAAAACTTAAAGTATTTTCATTCTATGTTTCTGAAAAGCTGTTTGAGACAATGTCCATTGAAAAAAAGTGCAAAAAATAAATTTAATTGTTTTTATGGCCTAATGCTTGACTATGGTCAGTGGCCTGTTGCTAGCTTTCAGGGTTTTTATACCTGCTTGTTAGCTAGCTAGAAAATGGATTAAATGATTTAAAAGAAAAAAGAATTAGTTGAATAGTACAAATCTTAGCTAGACGACAAGGCTACTTCATGCTACATCAAATTGGAAGAGTTTTCTACATAGTGACAGTCTGAAAAAGAAAAACAGAATAAAATATTAATGGCATCTATTATCTAGCTTCCAATGAGTACTCAAAGGAGGCTTCGTTATATTTTATTTTTAATAAAGATACTAAAAAAAAACAGACAGAGATTATTATTATTATTATTATTATTATTAAAAAAGACATCTATCTACAATAAAAAAAAAAAAATATATTCCTTTAATTAATTAGTGAATGTGTCCCATCTGGGGCATAACTGAACATCCATTTCCAAATTTTAGTTTTGCTTTATTTTACCCACTTGACATAGGTACAACACAGGGCTGAGATGAATACCGGCTCTGAATAAGCTCCTATTGGATGACATTAAAGACACAGGACATACTAATCTTTAACACCTTATTGTAACTAAAACTTGTCTTTTGTTTTAGAAGAATTAGAAGAGCTAAACTGTAGACAAAGAGAATCACCTGCAATGTGCTTAAAAGTCATGGCTACAAATTGTCCTACCGAGAAATCCATCAAAGCCAGAGACAACAAATGCACCTTTTTCCTGTTGCAGGTTATTAGTTCAACAGATTTAATAAACATGCTTATTCCTATTTGAGTTTTCATGGCTTGTAAAATAAATCGCCGGAATAAAAAAAAGAGAATGATTGAGAAGCGGTTGGCTCCTGCTGCGGCCCAACTGCATTCACATTTACAGCATTTGGCCCTTATCCAGAGCGACCTGCATCTTCTTTTATACAAGTGAGCGGTTGAGGTTTGACACAACCTTCCAAACTGTAGTCCATTGTCCTATCCATTGAGCTAAAAAATTACACAAACATACACATAAATAAATTAATGTGGAAATGTTAAAGTAACCAGATTTGGTTCTGAATACGTCACTATGGCAACTCAAAGTACAGATTCATCAGGAACATCTTTGTGTGTGTTTGTGCATGTGGCTTGGGTCGGCACACACACATACACACACACGCGCGCACACACACACACATACGCACACACACCGAACTAATAATAATAATAATGAGAGAAGCTTTTAGTGAGTCTTCTGAACAGTTGTGACCAGATGTTCGCCAAGATGTATGGATGTAGGAAGGTGCTTGAACTCTTGCAGTATTAACACCAAAAATTCTGTTTAGCATTTTTTTTTACTTATAAAAGCAGATCACTGCTCTACAGATTCTTTACATGCACTTTATTTTGTCATTCATTAGTCAAATACCACATAGTGTTCAGTATCTGGTTTTCCTGAAGCAATTGCAGTTCCCTTTAACACCAGTTCGGAATAAATCATCATACTGACTGGGCGTGTGAGGCATTTTAATAAAGGGGAATGAATGATAGCATGATACTACAAGAAGGTGAGTCAAATTACCATGAAATCCACAGCAATGCTGTTAAATATTCAACAAAACATGTTTAACCATCTGCACCAAAAGTGCCAATAATTCTAGGGCTAACTGTACATGTGCAAGGAGTCTGGACTGGATACAAGAAATACTCTAGAACAAAAGGAAGTCCTGCACATTATTCAGGCCATCGAATGGCAGGATGTCTTGTCTCCTCTCTCCTCTGGTACGCCGCATGACTCACCACTGATACAGCATGACTCATACAGTTCTCTGCTGTTCTGTTTGCACTAAGCTTTTCATTTGTTTGGCCTTTTTTTCTGGTCTATCTCTGCCAGATGTGAATTTCCTGCTTTGATGGCATATACTGATGAGTGTTTGGTTTGCAAACAGGCAACCAGAGGAGCACAAGACCTTTAGAGAGTGAGAGTGCGAGAGAGAGAATGAGAGAGAGAGAGAGATAGCGAGAGAGAGAGAGAGAGAGAGAGAGAGAGAGAGAGAGAGATATAGCTAGACAGCAATAGACAAATGCCATCCAGCCTTCTTTAGAATTTAGGCTTGGACTTCACAAGACCTCTGAAGGTGTGCTGTGGTATCATGCACCAAGACATTAGCAGCAGATGCTTTAAGTCCTATAAGTTGTGAGGTGGAGTCTCCTTGGATCGGAATTGTTTGTCCAGCACATCGCATAGATGCTCCATCAGACAAACATCTATGGAATTTGGAGTTCGAGTCAACACCGTAATCTCATTGTTCAGGAACGGCTTGAGGAACATGCCGATGTCTGTGGTGTGACAGGGACATGGTTGCCATGAAGGTGTGTACTTGCCTGCTTCCCGTAGGGCATGTCTTCCCCAGGTAGACACACATTTTGCCATCAAGCTCCAGTTTCTGGTCAAATAATAATCTCAAAGTCTGCTAACAAGCCTTAGAAAAGAATCTCCAAAAAGCAACTTTAGTCTTTTGCCAGTTTGGACTGATTTCCATTCAGCCTTGCAATGATCCTCTGTAGCTGTCCAAGAAGCATGCAGGTGATTCGGGGTTCAGACTAAATGCTATGCGCCCTAGTCCGCTTCCGAATGACGGCTGAGTGATTGTTACCTTCACATGCTGTCCGTGTACAAGTTGATCACCCATGACTTCCACTGCAACGCCTTCTCTCCTCTCCTGAAGTATCTAATGCCAAATTGTGTACTACGGTAAACAATCACCTTACGTTAGATCACTTACAAAGGCTAGGCAGTCTAAAATTGTTTAGCTATTCTTATAATCTATTACACACGGTCACATTTTTACAAAAGGAACAGTAACCGTGTTCCTCGCTCTACACATACTATAGCATTAGTGCTGTTTGGAGCATTGAGTCATCCCCCCTGACTCAACCGTCCCCGAGTTTTGTTCTTAAAATACAAGTAGACATGGCTATGAAATAAAATCTCACAGCTATTCAAATGTCTCATCATCCAATCACGTCACTAATACCACTCTTTCAACAAATCACTCACTCGCTTGCTCTGTAATCAGATCTGCTCTCAGCTCCGGGATTATAATGTCATGTTTTATAAAGTCTTATACATTTCCCTTTGGCCCCCGACCCTTCAGTCTTTTACGTCATACAGTGGCGTTTTTTTTTATTCCTTCTCTTGTCACTGTTCGTGTGGTTCTCCATGCTTGTTTGAGCCAGATAATGGCTGCTCGCACTGGGACACGAACAATCTAGCAAATTAGTTTGGGAATGTGGAAAACACGATAGCTGGCGATTTTCAGCCAGGGCCCTGAAAAGATTCGGAAACAAAAACAACTCTGAGTCGTCAGGATGGTTTGGGATGCTTAATAGAATTAAGTGCTTAGAATTAAGTGCCTAGCTCTTTAGTAGTGTATAATAGTACTGAAGAAATGTCTCTAAACCATGAAAGAAGTAAACTGTGCACTTTATTCATACATTAATGCAAGATGTATTATGTTCCAGGGTGGGGGACCCGATTCCAGCCTCTACCCGGTGTGAACGGAGTTTGGGTGTTCATTCCGTACTACAGGGGTTTCCTCCCTAGTCCAAAGACGTCTTCTAGGCAGTTTCTCCGTGTCGAGGCAGGGAAAGACTCCAGGTAAGGTTTCTACAGAAATGCTTCAGAAAAATGCCTCATGGTTGGATGTTTTCACCAGACACCCAGCACAGCACCATACATCGATGTAGTGCAGATGGTAACATTTTTGTGATATGTATAAAAGTGAACTGTTAAGTTCATTCATTATTAAGTTCCTGATCCATCATCACCACTATCACTAATTTGTTTGCCTGAAATACACAAGTCAAACCGGAAGGAAGCTACTAAAGAAAACCTGGTTTTAGAAATTTATCCTGCTTGAGACCACGACCCTGTTTGTCTCCTGTTCAAAACCCAAGCAGCTCATTCACTGGTTAAAACTGGCACTTTTTTTATGAGATGTTTATGTGCATGAATCCTGGATAGAGAGACAACCTGAAATCTTCTTGCCTTCACCACACCATGTATTTCCCTCCCATAACTCTGTACTATATGGTCAAAAAAAAGTGCTAACCAGAAACTTTCGTGCTTGTCTGGAACTGAAGTTATTATCTGTTCGATGATGTGTTATGGAAATGATCACATGGTCCTCTCTAAAGCATCTATTACTTCCATCCAAATTACTGAACACCGGCTACATACTCATACCACACACACACACACACACACACACACACACACACACACACACACACACACACACACACACACACACACACACACACACACACACACACACGAAAAAAGCATTAACAATGAACAGAAGATGTAAATAAAGTGTCTAAGTAACACATTCTTCTTCTTACACCCTGAACCACCCACACAGTAGCTAATTCTCATCAGTATCCTCACATTAGAATGCAATGCACAGAGGCTTATATAAAGTCATTAATGAACATCATAGCCTAGAGAGGTGGAGGGAAAAGAGAGAGAGGAAAAAAAAGAGAGAAATTATCACAAAGAGTGAAGGAGAAAAAAAAGAAAGAAAGAAAAAAAAAAAAGATGTCATGGCGGCCCACAGCGTTTCACAGCAGAAGTCTAGAGAATTCCCTGGCCGTTAATGAATCTTTTACACTCTGTGTGTGTGTGTGTGTGTGTGTGTCATCCTGTTGAAGCCAAATGGCCTTTTCTATTCCTGCTCCAACCGCCACAGCAGCCGAAACACTGCAGATTAGTAGAGAGGAGGAAGAAGAAACCGATACCCCAAAAGGCCAGTGTCGTGTGCAATGACTCAGAAGCGCAGACTGCACAAACCCAAACTGCATTCCAGCTGCATGACTGATGGAGGTCACATGGATGCCAGAGTGGCAAAGGCCAAGGCACTGAAAAGCCTGGTGGGAAACTGGATATGAAACGGACTGGGGACACAGAACATCTGAGGGTGGGGGCTGAGAACTATTGTTGTGTACTCTGACTTAAACTATACTTTCTCTCTCACACTTAAAAAGAGAGAGAGAGAGAGAGAGAGAGAGAGAGGGCTAAAGGATCAGACGTACACTCACACCTCTCACACACACAGCAGCTTTGAGTTCAGGCTACTGTTAAAACCATTTACAGTCTCAAACATTCCATTGCTGTTGTTACTGCACAAGCACTGGGCTTAAAGTTCGGATGGAGGCAGAAGAAAGAGGTTCTTTACCTTCGTAAGTGCTAAATTGTAACGATGTCAGGTTTTTTTTCCTACTCGGGACATTCGCCAAAAAGTCCAAAGTGGAAAAAAAAAAAACCCTATAAAAAAGGGTGTATTATTTACTGCGTTGGAGTGTGTACAGCTGCTTTAACCTCACACCTCACACACAATTCAGGAGTCATATGGAACGAATCAGAATGACAGTCAGACTCAGCACAGAGTTCAGCAAGTGACGTCAAATCAACCTGGCTGCCCAGAGAGTCAACTGAAAACAAAGCTGCATTCATTTTTAAATGCGTCGTAGTCTATACGATTTACATCCCATCAATCGACACACCAACACTCTTGCAACACTCACACCAACTGCTTCACCGTTCTGAGGGGGAAACACCACAGCACACTATTCATCAGGGCGAGCTAGCTTAGTTTGTTGACAAACAAGGAAGAATCCAGGTCTCTCTCTCTTTTTTTCCGTCAGTTTGTAGCTTGAGCATGCGGCAGTAGAAAATGATGTCATTCCAAACTGCCTGAGGTAAGCGAGCTGCAGCATATTTACCTAGTTAAAAATAAACGATGCTATTACACAACCTGAAGTAGGTGCAAACTTTTCTGTCAGGCAAATGAAAGAAATGAGAATTTACTCCAATTCCTCAGGTGAAAGGGGGAAAATGAAATGTGACGATATGATTAAACCGAAGCCTAAAATGGTCCCCGAGTCGTCTGCATTTGCAGAACTTTCGGAGGCTTCTGAAAGGGACAGAAGGGCAACAGGAAATTCCACACGCTACAGCAAGGCCAAGTGTCTGAGCGAAAACAGGCGCAGTATTATTTTTGTTATTAAATGTTGCTAAAAACTGGGACGAGCATTCTGGGAGTTTTTAATTCCTCGGGTTTGAGAGGCAGAAAGGTCACGCGGCCTAATCTACACTGCTGTGTGTCAGGAGCAAAGCTAGGAGCCGGATAACACTGAAGAGTCGTCATCTGGCTATGAGAGAGGGGGATGGAGAGGGAGAAAGAGAAAGAAAGAGAGAGAGAGAGAGAGAGAGAGAGAGAGAGAGAGAGAGAGAGAAAAACGACCGCATGGATCGTGTTTACTCCATCAGTACAAACAAAGTAATGCTCATAAAAACTTTAGAGTAAAAAGACATGTGTGTGTGTGTGTGTGTGTGTGTGTGTGTGTGTGTGTGTGTTCAATGGAAAACATATCATCAAGAAGTTCTTTAGTCAGGAATGTCTCGCATGTTACTACAGAATCATGACACGTGGGCCATGCTGTTAAACGCCAACATCTGCTGAACAGAAAACATGCACGCATGATGATACGCGGCCACTCCGGGCTGCTAAGAGCAGGGTGTTTAATGTTCCTTTGAGACGTCCTGTAGGAACGGTGTGGAGGAACTGTTTTACTTCCACTGTTTAAAAACAACAACAGAATACACTCTGAGAATAAAGTACTAACATTTTATCGGGAAAAAGAAAAGTTCTGTTTTTCTCCTGCTCCAGAACATGCCACAACACACTCACATGCTTACTGAATCCTGAGAGCGTTCGGGAATAGTGCTCAGGTTTAACGATCTCTGAAATGTTCTGATTAACAACCTCAGTCTCCTCATTCCTGACCGAGAAAATGGCTGCGGGAGAGAGAAAGCCGCATTCTGGCTGAAGTGAGACATTAAGCAGCTGGATTTTGGGTGGAACTGTGATTGACAGGCAGAAGGCAGCAGAACGGATAAAAACGTCCTGTTCATCAACATCATCACTTCTTAAGTTGTTGGGAGTTGAAAATCTTTCTTCGGATGCGTCTTCGGACCGGATCGGTTAATGCCAACGCTCATTGCTTCGTTTGCGTCAGTGTTACGTCCATCGCAAGCAAGATTCTGGAAGAACCGGGAAGTTATAAGGCAAGATGTGTCCCAAATGACATACTATGCACTTACTCTATGTTCTCCACCTTCTAGTGTATGAATTTTAAAAGAGGAGAACCTCCTCAACAAAAAAAACTCTATCCTCAGCGCCTGGTAGCTCCGCCCCCTTTTTCACTATGTTAGCAGAGCTGTGAGTGTTGAGTACAACATATTTACAACTAAAACCTTTTTCTCCTCCTGATGAACCGACCCCCTGAGATCCTGATTTGCTTCTCTCCAGGATTCGGTACGAGATAAATAACAGGAAGTTTCCATCCAGTTTAAGAGCAATCATCAGTTCAGGGGAACGTGTATAAATTCAATAGTGAATAGTGAAGTGACATACGGCTAAGTGCGGTGACCCATGCTCAGAATTTGTTCTCTGCATTTGACCCATCCAAAGTGCACACACACAGCAGTGAACACACACACACACACACCGTGAACACACACCCGGAGCAGTGGGCAGCCATTTATGCTGCGGCACCCGGGGAGCAGTTGGGGGGTTCGGTGCCTTGCTCAAGGGCACCTCAGTCGTGGCCGGCCCGAGACTCGAACCCACAACCTTCGTGTTACGAGTCAGACTCTCTAACCATTAGGCCACGACTGCCTAGTGACTGACGCTGACTTTATTACGATTTATTCTTTTCTGAAATAAGGCGGGTAATTTCAGTCGTCTCTCTCCTTGACTTACGTTCGTGTTGATTAACCTAATCAGTGACTTTGATTAGACAGAGTGCCAGAGAAAATAAGACTAGTCTCTGACTGGAATGCTGGGAGAGAAAAGAAAGAAATAAAATGAAATAAAATCATTTTTTTTGGGGGGGGGTGGGGGGGTGGGGGGG